>NW_027202619.1:0-189603 GCF_024711535.1 Dipodomys merriami | reverse complement strand
GGCTTAGGCTTAGGGTTAGACTGAGGGTGAGTGTAGGGGTGAGGATTAGGGTTAGGCTTATGGTTATGGTTAGGGTTAGGGTGAGGGCTAGTTTTCGGATTAGGGTTAGGCTGAGTGCTAGGGTGAGGGTGAGGGTTAGGTTAAGGTTTAAGCTTGCTTAGGGATAGGATGAGCATGAGGTTGAGGGTGAGTTTTAGGTTTAGGGTGATGGTTAGGTTTATTGTTAGGGTAAGTGTTAGGATGAGGTTTAGGTTTAGGGTGAGGGTTAGGGTGAGGATGATGGTAAGGGTAAAGGTGAGGTTTAGGCTGAGGGTGAGGGTTAAGATAAGGGTGAGGGTTAGGATTAGGTTTAGGGTGAGGGCTAGGGTGAGGGTTAGCGTGAGGGTTAGGTTAAGGATAGGGTAAGGTTTAGGATTTGGGTTAGGGTGAGTGAGTGTGAGTGTTAGGGTTAGGGTTAGGGTTAGTTTAGGGTTAGGTGAGGGTTAGGGTTAGGGATTGGGTTAGAGTGAGTGTGAGGGTGAGGATTAGGGTTATGTTTAGTGTTAGGTTTAGGGTTTGGTTTAGGGTTAGGGTTAGGGTTAGGTTTAGAGTTAGGGTTACAGTGAGGGTTAGGGTTAGGTTTCGGGTTAGTGATAGGGTAAGGCTGAGGGTGATGGTGGGGGTGAGGATTATGGTTAGGGTTAGGGTTAGGGTTATTGTTAGTGTTATGGTTAGTGTTAAGTTTGTGGTGAGGGTGAGGCTAACGGTGAGGGTTATGGTTATGGTTATGGTCATGGTAGAGGGTTAGTCTTATTGTTAGGGTTATGGTTATAGTT
The DNA here is from genome assembly GCF_024711535.1 of Dipodomys merriami. NCBI lineage: Eukaryota > Metazoa > Chordata > Mammalia > Rodentia > Heteromyidae > Dipodomys > Dipodomys merriami. The sequence continues at coordinate 188,788 of NW_027202619.1, read as the reverse complement.
ACTGTGAGGTTGAGGGTGAGGGTGAGGGTTAGGGTTAGTGTTAGGGTAAGATTTAGGGTGAGATTTAGGGATAGGCTTAGGATTGGGATTAGGTTTAGGATTAGGGTGAGTGTGAAGGTTAGGGTGAGGGTTAGGCTTAGACTTAGGGTTAGGCTGAGGATGAGGGTGGGGGTGAGGATTAGGGATAAGGTTAGTGTTATTGTTAGTTTTAGGGTTAGAATTCCCTTGAGGTTGAGGGTGAGGGTTAGGGTTACGTTTAGGGTGGGGATTAGGGTTAGTTTAGGGTTAGGGTGAGGGTGAGGGTGAGGTTTAGGGTTAGATATAGGTTTAGGGGGAGGGTTAGTGTGAGGGTTATGGTTATGTTAGGATTAGGGTTAGGTTTAAGGTTAGCATTAGGGTTAAATTTAGAGTTATGGTGAGGGTGAGTGTGCAGGTGAGTGTGAGGGTGAGGGTTAGGATTAGGATTAGGGTTGGGGTGAGGGCTAGGGTGAGGGTGAGTGTTAGGTTTAGAGTTAGGGTTAGGGTTAGGGTGAGGGTTAGGATGAGGGTTAGGGTTTCAGTGAGTTCGAGGGTTAGGGTTAGGTTGAGGGTTAGGGTTAGGATTAGGAATAGAGTGAGGGTGAATTGTAGGATTAGGGTTAGGGTTAGGTTTAAATTTAGGATTAGTATTATAGTTAGGGTTAGGATTAGAGTTATGGTGAGGGTGAGGGTGAGGGTGAGGTTGAGGGATACGGTTAGGTTTAGGGTGTGGTTTAGGGTGAGGGTAGGATTAGGTTTAGGATGACGGTGAGGTTTAGGGTTAGATTTAGGGTTACTTGGAGGGTTAATGTTAGGGTTGGTGTTAGGTTTAAGGTTAGGGTGAGGGTTAGGTTGAGGTTTAGGTTTAGGGTTAGGGTTAGGATTAGTTTTAAGGTGAGGGTGAGTGTTAGGGTTAGGGTTAGGGTTAGGCTTAGGCTTAGGGTTAGGCTGAGGGTGAGGGTGTGGGTGAGGATTAGGGTTAGGGTTATGGTTAGGTTTAGGGTTAGAGTGAGAGTTAGGATGAGGGTTAGGGTTAGGATAAGGGTTTGGGTGAGGGCTAGGGTGAGGGTGAGGTTTAGGGTAAGGGTTAGGCTTAGGCTTAGGGTTAGGCTGAGCATGAGGTTGAGGCAGAGGTTTAGGGTTAGGGTTAGGGTGAGGTTTAGTGTTAGGGTTAGTGTTAGAGTTAGGGTTAGGTTGAGGGTGAAGTTTAGGGGTAGAGTTAGGGTTAGGGTCAGGGTTAGGGTTAGGGTGAGTGTTAGGGTGGGCATGATGGTAAGGGTAAAGATGATGGTTAGGCTGAGTGTGAGGTTTACGGTAAGGGTGAGGGTTAGGGTTAGGGTGATTGATAGGGTTAGGGTTAGGGTTAGGGTGAGGGTTAGATTGAGGATTAGTGTTAGGGTTAGTGTGAGGTCTTGGGTAAGGTTGAGGGTTAGGGTTAGGGTGAGGGCTAGGGTGAGGTTGAGGTTTAGGATTAGTATTAGGGTGAGGTTTAGGCTTAGGGGGATGGTTAGATTTAGTGTTATGGTGAGGTTTAGTGTTAGGGTTAGGGTTAGGATTAATTTTACGGTTAGGCTTAAGGTGAGTGTTAGGGTGAGGGTGAGGGTTAGGGTTAGGGTTAGGATTAGGATTAGGGTTAGTGTTAGGGTGAGTGTGAGTGTTAGGTTTAGGGTTAGGCTTAGGGTTATGTTGAGGGCAAAGGTGAGGGTGAGGGTTAGGGTTAGTGTTTGGGTGAGGTTTAGGGTTAGTGTTAGGGATTGGGTGAGGGTTTGGATTAGGGTTAGTTTTAGGGTGAGTGTGAGGGTTAGGGTTAGGCTTAGGCTTAGGGTTAGGCTGAGGGTGAGGATGAGGGCGAGGGTTAGGGTTAGGGTGAGGGTTAGGGTTAGGGTTAGGGTGAGAAGTAGGTTTCCGGTTAAGTTTAGGGTTAGGGTGAGGTTTATGGTAAGGGATACTGTGAGGGTGAGGGTTAGGGTTAGGTTGAGGGTTAGGGTTAGGTTTAGAGTTAGGGTGAGGGTGAGGGTTAGGGTTAGTGTTACGGTGGGGGTTAGGATGAGTGTTAGGGTTAGGATTCGGATTAGGGTGAGGGCTAGTGTGAGGGTGAGGGTTAGGGTTAGGGTTAGGTTGAGGTTTAGGGTTAGTGTTAGGGTTAGTGTTACGGTTCGGGTTACGTTTCGGGTTAGGGTGAGGGTTAGGGTTAGTGTTACGGTCAGCCTGAGGGTTAAGGTTAGGGTTAGGGTGAGGGTTAGGATGAGGATTAGGGTTGGGATTATGATTAGGGTGAGGGCTTGGGTGAGGGTGAGGGTTAGGGTTAGTATTTGGGTGAGGTTTAGGTTTAGTTTTAAGGTTTGAGTGAGGGTTAGGATGAGGGATAGAGTTACGGTGAGGGTGAGGCATAGGGTCAGGTTGAGGTTTAGGGTTAGAATTTGGGTTAGGGTGAGGGTTAGTTTTAGGGTTAGATATAGGGTTAGGGGGAGGGTGAGGTTGAGGTTTAGGGTTAGGGTTATGGTTAGTGTTAGGGTTAAGGTTAGGGTGAGGGTGAGTGTGAGGGTTAGGTTTAGGGTTAGGCTTAGGCTTACGGTTAGGCTGAGGGTGAGGATTAGGGTTAGGGTTATGGTTAGGGTTAGGGTTAGGGTGAGGGTTAGGGTTAGGATTAGGGTTAGGGTGAGGGCTAGGGTGAGGGTGAGGGTTCGGATAAGGTTTAAGCTTAGGCTTAGGGTTAGGCTGAGCGTGAGGGTGAGTGTTAGGGTTAGGGTGATGGTTAAGTTTACGGTTAGGTTGAGTGTTAGGATGAGGTTTAGGTTTAGGGTGAGGGTTAGGGTGAGGATGATGGTAAGTGTAAAGGTGAGGTTTAGGCTGAGGTTGAGGGTTAAGATAAGGATGAAGGTTAGGATTAGGTTTAGGGTGAGGGCTAGGGTGAGGTTTAGGGTTAGGGATAGAGTAAGGTTTAGGATTTGGGTTAGGGTGAGTGAGTGTGAGTGTTAGGCTGAAGGTTAGGGTTAGGCTTAGGGTTAGGTGAGGTTTAGGTTTAGGGTTTGGGTTAGAGTGAGGGTGAGGGTGAGGATTACAGTTAGGTTTAGGGTTAGGTTTAGGGTTAGGGTTAGTGTTAGTGTTAGGGTTAGGGTTAGGTTTATAGTGAGGGTTAGGGTTAGGGTTAGGGTTAGTGTTAGGGTTAGGCTGAGGGTGATGGTCGGGGTGAGATTAGGGTTAGGGTTAGGGTTAGGGTTATTGTTATTGTTATGGTTAGTGTTAAGTTTGTGGTGAGCGTGAGGCTAACTGTGAGGGTTATCGTTATGGTTATGGTTAGTGTTAGTCTTATTTTAAGGGTTAGGGTTAGAGTTACTGTGAGGTTGAGGGTGAGGGTGAGGGTTAGGGTTAGTGTTAAGGATAGATTTAGGGTGAGGTTTAGGGATAGGTTTACGTTTAGGATTAGGGTTAGGAATAGGGTCAATGTGAGGGTTAGGGTGAGAGTTAGGCTTAGGCTTAGGGTTAGGCTGAGGATGAGGGTGGGGATGAGGATTAGGGTTAGGGATAGTGTTATTGGTAGGGTTAGGGTTAGAGTTACCTTGAGGTTGAGGGTGAGGGTTTGGGTTAGGGTTAGGGTGGGGATTAGTTTTAGGGTTAGGGTTAGGGAAAGGTTGAGGGTGAGGTTTAGGGTTAGATATAGGTTTAGGGGGAGGGTTAGTGTGAGGGTTAGGGTTAGGGTTAGTGTTAGGGTTTGGGTGAGGTTTAGGGTTAGGGTTAGGGTTAAGTTTAGAGTTACGGTGAGGGTGAGTGTGCAGGTGAGTGTGAGGATTAGGGTTAGGTTTAGGGTTAGGGTGCGGGTTAGTGTGAGGGTTATGGTGAGGGTTAGATTGAGGGTAGGGTTAGGTTTAGGGTTAGGGTGAGGGCTAGGGTGAGGGTGAGGTTTAGTTTTAGGGTAAGGGTGAGGTTTAGTGTTAGGGTTAGGGTGTGGATGAGGTTTAGGGTAAGAGTTAGGGTTAAGGTGAGGCTGAAGGTGAGGGTTAGGGTTAGGGTTAGGAATATGATTATGATAAGGTTTGGGTGAGTGTGAGGTTTAGGGTTAAGCTTAGTGTTAGGCTTAGGGTTACACTGAGGGATAGGGTGAGGGTGAGCGTTAGGGTTAGGGTGACGTTTAGGGTTAGGGTTAGGTTGAGTGTTAGTGTTCAGGTTATGTTTAGGGTTAGGGTGAGGGTTAGGGTTACGGTTAAGTTTTGTGTGAGGCTTAGGGTTAGGTTGAGGGTTAGGGTTAGTGTTAGGGTTAGGGTGAGGTTTAGGGTTAGGGTTTGGGTGAGGTTTAGGATGAGGATTAGGATTAGGATTAGGGTTAGGGTGATGGCTATGGTGAGGGTGAGGGTTAGAGTTAGTGTTAGGGTGAATTTTAGGGTTAGGATGAGGGTTAGGATGAGGGTTAGTGTTACGATAAGGGTGAGGGTTAGGGTTAGGGTGAGGGTTACGGTTAGGATTAGGTTTAGGGTGAGAGTGAGGGTTAGGATTAGGGTTAGGGTTAGGGTTATTGTTACAGTTAGGGTTAGGGTTATGGTTACTGAGAGGGTGAGGGTGAGGGTTAGGGTTAGGGTTAGGCTGAGGTTTTTAGTGTTAGGGTTAGGGTTAGACTTAGGGTTAGGGTGAGGTTAGGGTTAGGGTTAGTGTGAGGTTTAGTGTTAGTGTTAGGGTTAGGGTGAGGCTGAGGATGAGAGTTAGGGTTAGGGTTGGTGTTAGAGTTAGGGTTACAGTGAGGGTTAGAGTGAGGGTGAGGGTTAAGCTTAGTGTTAGGATTAGGATTAGGGTAAGGGTTAGTGGGAGTTTGAGGGTTAGGGTTAGGTTTACGCTGAGGGTGAGGAGGAGGGGGAGGGTTAGTGTTAGAGTGAGGGTTAGGGTTAGGGTTTGGGTTAGAGTTAGGGTTCAGGTTAAATTTAGTGTTAGAGTGAGGGTTAGGGTTATGTTGAGGTTTAGGGTTAGGTTTAGGATTAGGGTGAGGGTTAGGGTTAGGGTTAGGGTTAGGGTGAGTGTTAGGATGAGGATTAGGGTTAGGATTAGGGTTAGGGTGAGGGCTAGGGTGAGGTGAGGTTTAGGGTTAGTGTTTGGGTGAGGTTTAGGGTTAGGTTTAGGGTTTGGGTGAGGGTTATTATGAGGGTTAGAGTTACGGTGAGGGTGAGGGTTAGGGTTAGGTTGAGGGTTAGGGTTAGGATTTGGGTTAGAGTGATGGTTAGTTTAAGGGTTAGATTTAGGGTTAGGGGGAGTGTTAACTCCAGGGTTAGGGTTACTGTTAGGGTTAGTGTTAGGGTTAAGTTTAGGGTGAGGGTTAGGTTGAGGTTTAGGGTTAGGGTTAGGGTTAGAGTTACGATTAGGGTTAGGGTGAGGGTGAGTCTGAGTGTTAGGGTTAGGGTTAGGGTTAGGCTTAGGGTTAGGCTGAGGGTGAGGGTGGGGTTGAGAATTAGGGTTAGGTTAATGGTTATGGTTAGGGTTAGGGTGAGGGTTAGGATGAGGGTTAGGGTTAGGATTAGGGTTAGGGTGAGAGCTAAGGTGAGGATGAGGGTTAGGATAAGGTTTAAGCTTAGGCTTAGGGTTAGGCTGAGCGTGAGGTTGAGGGTGAGGGTTAGGGTTAGGGTAATGTTTAGGTTTATAGTTAGGGTGAGTGTTAGCATGAGGTTTAGGTTTAGGGTGAGGGTTAGGGTGAGGATGATGTTAAGGGTAAAGGTGAAATTTATACTGAGGGTGAGGGTTAAGATAAGGGTGAGTGTTAGAGTTAGGTTTAGGGGTAAGGTAAAGTTTAGTGTTAGATTTAGGTTGAGGGTTAGATTGAGCATTAGGGTTAGGGTTAGGGTTTGTGTGAGGTTTAGGGTGAGGATGAGGGTTAGGGTTACGGTGGTGTTGAGGGTTAGAATTTAGATTTAGGGTTAGGGTGAGGTTTATTGTGAGGGTTAGGGTTAGAGTTAGGGTTAGGGTTAGGGTTTGGTTTAGGATTAGGGTGAGGGTTAGGATTAGTGTGTGGGTTAGGGTTAGGGTTAGTGTTAGAGTGAGGATAAGGGTTAGGGTGAGGTTTAGGTTTAGGTGAGGGTTATGGTTAGGATGAGGGTGAGGGTTAGGTTTAGGGTTAGGGTGAGGTTTAGTGTTAGGGTTAGGGTTAGAGTTAGGGTTAGGGTGAGGGTGAAGTTTATTGGTAGAGTTAGGGTTAGGGTGAGGTTTAAGGTTAGGGTGAGTGTTAGGGTGGGGGTGACGTTAAGGGTAAAGGTAAGGGTTAGGCTGAGGGTGAGGGTTACGGTAAGGGTTAGGGTTAGGATTAGGGTTAGGCTGAGGTTGAGAGTTTGAGTATTAGTGTTAGGGTTAGTGTGAGGTTTATGGTGAGGTTGAGGGTTAGGGTTCGGGTGAGGGCTATAGTTCTGGTGAGGGTTAGAGTTGGTGTTAGAGTCAGGTTTAGGGTTAGGGTGATGTTTGGGTTAGTGTGAGCGTTAGTGTTAGCTTTACCGTTAGTGTTAGGGTGAGGGTAAGTGTTAGGATGAGAGTTAGGGTTAGGGTGAGGTTTATGTTTAGGGTGACTTTGAGTGTTAGGGTTATCTTTAGGATGAGGTTAAGTTTATTGTTAGGGTTAGAGTTAGGGTTATGGTGTGGGTGAGGTTTAATGTTAGAGTTAGGGTAGTGTTAGGGTTTGGGTTAGGGTGAGAGATAGGGTTAGGCATAGGCTTAGGCTTAGGCTTAGGCTTAGGCTTAGGCTTAGGCCGAGCATGAGGGTAATGGTTAGGGTTCGGGTTAGGGTTTGGGTTCGGGTTAGGGTTAGGTTGAGGGTTAGGATGAGGTTTAGGGTTAGGATTAGGTTTAGGGTGAGGTCTAGGGTGAGGGTTAGGGTGAGGCTTAGTGTTAGGGATAGGGTTAGGTTTAGGATTTGAGTTAGGGTGAGGGTTAGTTGAGGGTTAGGGTTAGGTTTAGTGTTAGGGTGATGGTTAGGGTTAGGGTTAGATTTAGTGTTATGTTTACGGTTAAGTTTGTGGTGAGGTTGAGGCTTAGGGTGAGGGTTATGGTTCTGGTTAGGGTTAGGGTTAGTGTTAGGGCTAGTGTTATTGTTAGGGTTAGGGTTAGAGTTACGGTGAGGTTGAGGGTGAGGGTGAGAATTAGGGTTAGGGTGAGGTTTAGGGTTAGGGTTAGGGTTAGGGTTAGGGTTAGAGTGAGGGTGAGGTTTAGTGTTAGAGTTAGGGTTAGAGGGGAGGGTTAGGGTGAGGTTGAAGGCTAGGGTTAGTGTTAGGTTTAGGGTGAGGGTGAGGTTTGGGTTGAGGTTTAGGGATAGGGTTAGGTTTAGGGTTATGGTTAGAGTGAGGGTGAGTGTGAGGGTTAGGTTGAGGGTTAGGATTAGGCTTAGGTTTAGGCTGAGGGTGAGGGTGGGGGTAAAGATTAAGGTTAGGGTGATGATTAGGGATAGGGTTAGTGTTATTGTTAGGGTTAGGGTTAGAATTACAGAGAGGGTGAGGGTGGAGGTGAGGGTTAGCGTTAGGGTTAGGGTGCGGTTTAAGGTTAGGGTTAGGGTTAGGGTGAGTGTGATGTTTAGGGTTAGATATAGGGTTAGGGGTAGGGTAAGTATGATGGTTAGGGTTTGGGTTAGTGTTAGGGTTAGGGTGAGGGTGAGGGTTAGGTTTAGGTTTAGGGTTATGCTTAGGGTTAGGCTGAGGGTGATGGTGAGGCTGAGTGTTAGGGTTAGGGTGAGTTTTAGGGTTAGGTTTATGGGGAGGATTATGATGAGGGTTAGGCTTAGGTTTAGGGTTAGGGTGAGGGTTAGGGTTACAGAAGGGTGAGAGTTAGCTTAGGTTGAGGGTTAGGGTTAGGATTAGGGTTAGGGTGAGGGTGAGTTTTAGGATTAGGGTTGGGGTTAGGGTTATTATTAGGTTTAGGGTTAGGGTTATGGTTATGGTGAGGGTGAGGCTTAGGGTTAAGGTTAGGGTGCGGTTTTTAGTGTTAGGGTTAGTTTTAGAGTTAGGGTTAGGTTGAGGGTGAGGTTTAGGGGTAGAGTTAGGGTTAGGGTGAGGGTTAGGTTGAGGGTTAGGGTTAGGGTGAGGGTTAAGTTGGGGGTGACGATGAGGGTAAAGATGAGTGTTAGGCCTAGGGTGAGGGTTATGTTAAGAGTGAGGGTTAGGGTTAGGGTGAGGGTGAGGTTTAGATTGAGGATTAGTGTTAGGGGTAGTGTGAGGTTTAGGGTGAGGATGAAGGTTAGGGTTAGGGTGAGGGCTAGGTTGAGGGTGAGGTTTAGGGTTAGTGTTAGGTTGAGGTTAGGGTTAGGGTGAGAGTTCTGGTTAGGTTTAGGGTTAGGGTTAGGATTAGGGTTAGGTTTAGTGTTAGGATTAGGGGTAGGGTGAGGGTAGGGTTAAGGTTAGGGTTAGGGTTATTGTTAGGGTTAGGGTTAGGATGAGGTTTAGATTTAGGGTTAGGATTAAAATTAGGCTTAGGGTAAGGGTGAGGTTTAGGGTTAGAGTTAGGGTTAGTATTAGGGTAAGGGTTATGGTGAGGTTTTGGGTTAGGGTTAGGCTTAGGCTTTGGTTTAGGCTTAGGCCCAGTATATGGGTGAGTGTTCGGGTTAGTGTTAGGGTGAGGGTTAAGGTTAGGGTTAGGGTGAGGGTTGGGATGAAGTTTAGGTTTAGGATTAGAGTTAGGGTGAGGGCAAGGGTGAGGGTTAAGGTGAAGGTTCGGGTTAGGGATATTGTTAGGTTTAGGATTAGGGTTAGGGTGAGGGTGAATATGAGGGTTAGGGTTAGCGTTAGGGTTACGCTTAGGGTTAGGGTGAAGGTTAGGGTTAGGGTTTGGTTATGGTGAGGGTGAGGCTGAGGAGTAGGGTTAGGTTGAGCTTTAGGTTTAGGTTTAGGTTTAGGGTTAGTTTTACTGTTATGTTTCGGATTAAGTTTAAGTTTAGGGTTAGGATTAGTGTTATTGTTAGGGTTAGGATTAGTGTTACTGTTAGGGTTAGGGTTAGAGTTACGGTGAGGGTGAGGGTGATGGTGAGGGTTAGGGTTAGTGTTAGGGTGAGATTTAGCGTTAGGGTTGGGATTAGGGTTAGGGTTAGGGTGAGGGTTAGGGTTAGGGTTAGGTTGAGGGTGAGGTTTAGAGTTAGGTTTAGGATTAGAGGGAGGTTTGGGTCGAGGATTAGCGTTAGGGTTAGTGTTAGGTTTAGGGTTAGGATTAGGGGTAGGTCGATGGTTAGTGTTATTGTTACGTTTAGTGTTAGAGTTGAGGTGAGGTTGAGGTTGAGGGTGAGGTTTAGGGTTAGCGTGAGGTTTAGGGTGAGGTTTAGGGTTAGGGTTAGGTTGTTGTTGAGGTTTAGGGTTAGAGTTAGGGTTAGGGCGACGGTTAGGGTGAGGGTTAGGGTGAGGGTTAGTGTTAGAGTTAGTGATAAGGTGAGTGTTAGGGTGAGGGTGAGGGTAGGCTTAGGGTTAGGATTAGAAATAGGGTAAGGGTTAGAGTTAGTGTGAGGGTTAGGGTTAGGGTTCGGGTTAGGATTAGGGTTTCGCTGAGGGAGAGGGTGAGCATGAGGGTTAGGGTTAGGGTCAGGTTTAGTGTTAGATTTAGGGTTAGGCTTAGGGTTTCGCTGAGGGAGAGGGTGAACATGAGGGTCAGAGTTAGGGTGAGGTTTAGGAGTAGAGTTAGGGTAGGGTGAGGGTTAGGGTTAGGGTGAGGGTGAGGTTTAGGGGTAGAGTTAGTTTTAGGGTGAGGTTGAGAGTGAGGGTTAGGTTTATAGTGAGGGTTACGGTTAGGTTTAGGGTGAGTGTAATGGTTAGATTGAGGATTAGTGTTCAGTTAGTGTGATGTTTAGGGTGAGGATGAGGGTTAGGGTTAGGGTGAGGGTTAGGGTTAGGTTTAGGGTGAGGTTTAGGGTTAGGGTGATGGTTAGGTTTAGTGTGAGTGTTTGTGTTAGGTTTAGGTTTAGTGTTAGGGTGAGGATTAGTGTTAGGGCGGGGGTTAGTGTTATGGTGAGGCTTATGGAAATGGTGAGAGTTAGGGTTAGGGTTATTGTTAGGGTTAGGTTTAGGGTTACAGTTACGGTGAGGGTGAAGGAGAGGGCTAGGGTAGGGTTAGGATGAGATTTTGGTTTAGGGTTAGGGTTAAAGTTAGGGTTAGGGTGAGAGTGAGGTTTACAGTTAGTGTTAGGGTTAGTGTTAGGGTTAGGGTTAGGGTGAGGGTTAGGGTTCGGGTTAGGCTTAGGCTTAGGCTTAGGCTTAGGATGAGCATGAAGGTTAGGGTTAGGGTTAGGGTGAGGGTTAGGGTTACGGTTAGGGTGAGGGTTACCATGAGGTTTAGGGTTAGGATTAGGGTTAGGGTGAAGGCTAGGGTGAGACTTAGGGTGAGGGTTAGGGTTAAGGATAGTGTTAGGTTTACGATTAGTGTTAGGGTGAGGGTGAGTGTGAGGGTTAGGGTTAGGGTTACGTTAGGCTTAGGGTTAGGGGGACCGTTTAAGTTAGGGTTAGGGTTAGGGTGAAGGTAAGGCTGAGGATTAGGGTTAGGTTTAGGGTTTGGGTTAGGGTTATTGTTATTGTTAGGGTTAGGGTTAGAGTTAAGCTGAGGGTGAGGGTGAGGGTGAGGGTTAAGATTAGGGTTAGATTGGGGTTTAGGGTTAGGGTTAGGGTTAGGGTTAGTTTTAGGGTGAGTTTTAGGTTTAGATATAGGTTTAGAGGGAGGGTTAGGGGGAGGGTTAGGGTGAGGGTCAGTGTTAGGGTTAGAGTGAGGGTGAGGGTTAGGTTGAGGTTTATGGTTATGGTTAGGGTTAGGATTAGTGTGATGGTTAGTGTTAGGGTTAGGGTTAGTGTTAGGGTGAGGGTAAGTGTTAGGGTGAGGGTTTGTGTTAGGGTGAGGTTTATGGTTAGGGTGAGGGTGAGGATTAGGTTTAGGTTTTCTGTTAGGTTTATGTTTAGTTTTTGGGTTGCTGTGAGGGTGAGGGTGAGGGTTAGGTTTAGGTTTAGTGTAAGGTTTAGGGTTTGGGTTAGGGTTAGAGTTAGGTTTAGGTTGAGTGTGATGTTTAGGGTTAGACTTGGGGTTAGGGTGAGGTTTAGGGTTAGGGATAGTTTTAGGGTTAGGTTTAGGTTGAGTGTTAGGTAGAGGGTTAGGGTTAGGGATAGGGTGAGGAATAGGGTTAGGATGAGGTTTAGGTTTAGGCTTAGGGTTAGGCTGAGGGTGAGGTTGAGGGAGAGGGTTAGGGTTAGGTTGAGCATGAGGGTTAGAGTTAGTGGGAGGGTTAGGATGAGGGTTATGGTTAGGATAAGGGTTAGGGTGAGGGCTAGGTTGTGGGTGAGGTTTAGAGTTAGATTTAGAGTTAGGATTAGGGTCAGGTTTAGGGTGAGGGTGAGGGCGAGGTTTAGGGTTAGGGTGAGGCTAAGGGTGAGGGTTAGGGTTAGGGTTAGTGTTAGGGTTAGGGTTAATGTGAAGGATAGGGTTAGGGTGAGGGTTACGATGAGGATTATTGTTAGCATTAGGGTTAGGGTGAGAGTGAGTGTTAAGATTAGGGTTAGGCTTAGGGTAAGGGTTAGGTTTAGGTTTAGGATTAGTGTTATTGTTATGGTTAGGGTTAGATTTATGGTGAGGGTGAGGGTGATGGTGAGGGTTAGGGTGGGTTTATGGTTAGGGTTAGGATTAGGGTTAGGGTGAGGGTGAGGTTTTGGTTTAGATTTAGAGTTAGGTGTAGGTTAGGTCGAGGTTTAGGGTTAGGGTTAGTGTTAGGGTTAATGTTCGGGTGAGGGTTAGGTTACGGTTTAGGGTTAGGATTAGTGTTAGATTTCGAATTAGGGTTCAGCTCATGGCTAGGGTGAGGGTGAGGGTTAGGGTAAGGCTTAGGCTTAGAGTTAGGCTGAGCATGAGGTTGAGGGTGAGGATTAGTGTTAGGGTCCTCGGTAGTTTTACGGTTTGGGTGAGGGTTAGCATGAGATTTAGTGTTAGGTTGAGGGTTAGTTTGATTATGATGGTAAGGGTAAAGGTGAGGTTTAGGCTGAGGGTGAGGGTTAAGATAAGGGTGAGGGTTAGTGTTAAGTTTAGAGTTAGGGTAAGGTTTGGGGTTAGGGTTAGGGTGAGGGTTAGATTGAGGATTCGGTTTAGGGTTAGCGTGAGGTTTAGGGTGAGGATGAGGGTTAGTGTTAGGGTGAGGGTGAGGGTTAGAATTAGGGTTATGGTGAGGGCTAGGATGAGGTTGAGGGTTAGGGTTCGGTTTAGGGTGAGTGTAGGGTGAGGGTTAGGGTTAGGTTTAAGATTAGTGATAGGGATAGGTTTAGGATTAGGTTTAGGGTGAGGGTGAGTGTGAGGGTTAGGGTTAGCGTTAGGATTAGGCTTATGGTTAGGGTGAGGATTAGGGTTAGGATTTGGGTTAGGGTGAGGGTGAGGCTGAGGATTAGGGTGAGGTTTAGGGTTAGAGTTAGGGTTAGGTTTAGGGTTAGGTTTAGGGTTAGGGTTAAGGTTAGGGTTAGGGTTACAATGAGGGTTAGGTTTAGGGTTAGGGTTACGCTTAGGGTTAGGCTGAGGGTGATTGTGGGGGTGAGGATTAGGGTTAGGGTTAGTTTTAGGGTTATCGTTAGTGCTATGGTTAGGTTTAAGTTTGCCGAGAGGGTGAGGGTTATGGTTAGGGTTAGGTTTAGGGTTAGTGTTATTGTTAGGGTTAGGGTTAGAGTTACGGTTAGGTTGAGCGTGAGAGTGAGGGTTAGGTTTAGGGTGAGGTTTAGAGTTAGGGATAGGGTTAGGGTTAGGGTATGGGGGAGGTTTAGGGTTAGAGTTAGGGTTACTTTTAGTGTGATTGTTAGTGTTAGGGTTAGGGTTAGTGTTAGGGTGAGGGTAAGTGTTAGGGTGAGGTTTTGGGTTACGGTGAGGGTTATCGTTAGGGTGAGGGTTAGGGTTATGGTTATTGTTAGCGTTAGGGATATGGTTACGGTGAGGGTGAGGGTGAGGTTTAGGGTTAGGGTTAGTGTTAAGGTCAGGGTGAGGGTGAGGGTTAGGTTGAGGTTTAGGGATAGTGTTAGGTTTAGGGTTTGGTTTTGGGTGAGTGTGAGTGTGAGGGTTAGGGTGAGGGTTAGGCTTATATTTCGAGTTAGGCTGAGGGTGAGGGTTGTGGTGAGGATTGGGGTTAGGTTGATGATTAGGGTTAGGATTAGTGTTATTGTTAGGTGTAGGGTGAGGGTGAGCATTAGGTTGAGGTTTAGGTTTAGGGTTAAGGTTAGGATTAGTGTGAGGGTTAGTGTTAGGGTTAGGGTTAGTCTTGGGGTGAGGGTAAGTGTTAGGGTGAGATTTTGGTTTACGGTGAGGGTTATGGTTAGGGTGAGGGTTAGGGTTATGGTTATTGTTAGGGTTAGGGATACAGTTACGGTGAGGGTGAGGGTGAAGTTAGGGTTAGGTTTGGGACGAGGTTTAGGTTTAGGGTTAGGTTAGATTTAGGGTTAGGGTTTGGGTTACGGTTAGGGTGAGCTTTAGGGTAAGGGTTCGGGTAATGGTTAGGGTGAGCGTTAGATTGAGGATTAGGGTTAGGGTTAGTGTGAGGTTTAGGGTGTGGATGAGGATTAGGGTTATGCTGAGGGTGAGGGTGAAGATAAGGGTGAGGGTTAGGGTTACGGTGAGGGTTAGGGTAAGGGTTCGGTTTATGGTTAGTGTGAGGGTTAGATTGAGGATTAGGGTTAGTGTTAGTGTGAGGTTTAGGGTGTGGATGAGGATTAGGGATAGGGTGATGGTGAGGGTTACAATTAGGGTTAGTGTGAGGGCTAGGTTGAGGGTTAGGGTTAGGGTGAGGTTTAGAATTAGGGTGAGTGTTAGGGTTAGTGTGAGGGTTAGTGTTAGGGTTAGGATTAGTGTTAAGGTGAGGGTAAGTAGTAGGTTGAGAGTCAGGGTTAGGGTGAGGGTTATTTTTAGGGTTAGGGTTAGGGTTACGGTTACTGTGAGGGTGAGTGTGAGGGTTAGGGTTAGGGTGAGCTTTAGTGTTAGGGTTATGGTTAGAATTAGGGTTAGTGTGAGGGTGAGGTTTAGGGGTAGAGATATGTTTAGGGTCGGGCTTAGGGTGAGGATGAGGGTTAGGGTGAAGTTTAGGGTGGGGTTGACGGTAAGGGTAAAGGTGAGGGTTCGGCCATGTGTAAGGGTTACGGTAAGGGAGAGGGTTAGGTTTAGGGTGAGGATTAGGGTAAGGGTTACAGTGAGGGTGTGGGTTAGATTGAGGATTAGTGTTAGGGTTAGTGTGAGGTTTAGGCTGAGGATGAGGCTGAGGGTTAGGGTGAGGGCTAGGGTGAGGGTGAGGGTTAGGGTTAGTGTTAGGGTGAGGTTTAAGTTTAGGGTGATGGTTAGGGCTAATGTGAGGGTTAGGGTGAGTGTTAGGGTTAGTATGAGTGTTCGGGTTAGGGTTAGGGTTATGGTTACAGTGAAGGTAAGGGTGAGGGTTAGGGTTGGGCCTAAGATGAGGTTTAGGTTTAGGGTTTGGGTTAGAGTTAGGGTTAGGGTTAGGATGAGGTTTAGGGTTAGGATTAGGGTACGGGTGAGGGCTAGGGTGAGGGTTAGTGTCAGGGCTAGGAATAGTGATAGGTTTAGGTTTAGGATGAGGGTTAGGGTGAGTGTGAGTGTGAGAGTTAGGGTTAGGGTTAGGCTTAGGCTTAGACTTAGGGTGAGGGTGAGGGTTAGGGCTAGGGTTTGGGTTAGGGTGAGGATGTGGTTGTTTATTAGGGTTAGTTTGAGGATTAGGGTTAGGGTTAGGTTTAGGGTTACGGTGAGGGTTAGGGTTAGGCCTAGGTTAGGCTTAGGGTTAGGCTGAGGGTGAGGGTGGGCGTGAGGATTAGGGTTAGGCCTAGGGTTAAAATTCTGGTTATTGTTAGTGTTTTGGTTTGGGTTAAGTTTGAGTTGAGGGTGAGGCTGACAGTGAGGGTTACTGTTAAGGTTAGGATTAGGCTTAGGGTTAGGCTGAGGGTGAGGTTGGGAGTGAGGAATAGGTTTTGGGTGATGGTTAGTTTTAGGGTTAGGGTGAGGGTTAGGATGAGGGTTAGGGTTAGGATTAGGTTTAGGGTGAGGGCTACGGTGAGGGTGAGGGTTAGGGTTAGGCTTAGGCTTAGGCTTCGGGTTAGGCTGAGGGTGAGGGTGAGGGTGAGGTTTAGGGTTAGGGTGATGGACTGGGTTAGGGTTAGGGTGAGTGTTAGGATGAGGGTTACGGTTAGGATGAGGATTAGGGTGAGCGTGACGGTAAGAGTAAACGTGAGGGTTAGGCTGAGGGTGAGTGTTCCCCAAACGGTGAGGGTTAGGATTAGGGTGAGGGTTAGGGATAGGGTTAGGGTGAGAGTTAGGATGAGGGTGAGGTTTAAGGTTAGGTTTAGGGTGAGGGCTAGGGTTAGGGTGATGTTTAGGTTTAGTGTTAGGTTGAGGTTTAGGGTTAGGGTTAGGGTTAGGATCAGTGTGAGTTTGAGGTTTAGGGTTAGAGATAGGGTTAGGGTGAGGGTTACGGTGAGGGTTAGGGTTAGGGTTAGGTTTAGGGTTAGGTTTTGGGTGAAGGTTAGGGTGAGGGTGTGTGTTAGGGTTAGGGTTGGGGTGAGGGTTTAGTTTAGGATTAGCGTTAGGGTGAGTGCTGGGGTGAGGGTGAGGTTTAGGATTCGGTTTTGGGAGAGGGTGAGTGTGAGGCTTAGGTTTAGGGTTAGGGTGAGGTTGAGGATGAGGATGAGGGTTAGGGTTAGGGTGAGTGTTAGGGTTAGGGTTAGGGTGAGAGTTAGGTTTTGGGTTAAGTTTAGGGTTAGGCTCTGTGTTAGGTTGAAGGTGTTGGTAAGGTTAACGGTGAGGCTAAGTCTGAGGGTGAGGGTTATGGTAAGGGTGAGGGTTAGGGTTAGGGTGAGGGTTATGGTTAGGGTTAGTGTTAGGTTTCACCTGAGGGTGAGGGTGAGGATTAGGCTTAGGGTTAGGGTGAGGGTTAAGGTTAGAGTTATGGTTAGGGTGAGGTTTAGTGTGCGGTTTAGAGTTAGGATTAGTTTTAGGGTTGGGTTAGGGTTAAGGTTAGGGTGAAGGTTAGAGTTAGGGATAGGGTTACATTTAGGATTATGGTTAGGGTGTGGGTGAGGGTGAGGTTTAGGGTTAGGGTTAGGCTTAGGCTTAGAGTTTGGCTGAGGGTTAGGGTGAGGGTTAGGTTTAGGGTGAGGGTTAGGGTTAGGCTTAGGGTGAGAGTTAGGATAAGGTATAGGGTTAGGATTCGGGTTAGGTTGAGGGCTAGGGTGAGGGTTAAATTTAGGGTTAGGTTTAGTGTGAGGTTTAGGGTTTGGGTTAGGTTTAGGGTTATGGTGAGGGTTCTGGTTAGGGTTACTGTATGGGTGAGGGTTAGGGTTAGGTTGAGGTTTAGGGTTAGGGTTAGGCTGAGGGTTAGGTTGGGGGTGAGGAATAGGTTTTGGGTGATGGTTAGCATTTGGGTTAGGGTGAGGGTTAGGATGAGAGTTAGGGTTAGGATTAGGTTTAGGGTGAGGGCTAGGGTGAGGGTGAGGATTAGGGTTAGGGTGAGGTTTAGGCTTAGGGTTATGCTGAGGGTGAGGGTGAGGTTGAGGGTTAGTGTTAGGTTGATGGATAGGTTTAGGTTTAGGGCGAGTGTTAGGATGAGGGTTATGGTTTGGGTGAGGGTTAGGGTGAGCGTGATGGTAAGAGTAAAGGTGAGGGTTAGGCTGAGGGTGAGTGTTCCTCTAACGTTGAGGGTTAGGATTAGGATGAGGGTTAGGATAAGGTTTAGGGTGAGGGTTAGGGTGAGTGTGAGGGTTAGATTGAAGATTAGGTTTAGGGTAAGTGTGAGGTTTAGGGTGAGGATGAGGGTTAGGATTAGGGTGAGGGTTAGGGTTAGAATTAGGGTTAGGTTGAGGGCTACGGTGAGGGTGAGGTTTAGGGTTAGGGTGAGGTTTAGGGTTAGGGTGAGAGTTAGGGTTACTGTTAGGGTTAGGGTTTGAGTTAGGGTTAGGGTAAGGGTGAGGGTAATTTTTAGGGTGAGGTTTAGGTTTAAGGTGAGGTTTATGGTTAGGGTTTTTGTTAGGTTTAGGGTTAGGGTTAGTTTGAGGTTTAGGTTTAGGGTTAGGGTTTAAATTATGTTTAGGTTGAAGGTGAGGTTTAGGGTTAGTGTTAGGGTTAGGGTGAGGGTTAGGATGAGGGTTAGGGTTAGGGTTAATTTTAGTTTTGTGGTTAGGGTGAAGGTTAGGGTGAAGGGTAGGGTTAGGTTTATGATTAGTATTAGGGTTAGGATGAGGGTGAGTGTGTGGGTTAGGGTTAGGTTTAGGGTTAGGCTTAGGGTTAGGCTGAGGGTTAGGTTGAGGGTGAGGGTTATTGTTAGAATGAGGATTAGCGTTAGGTTTAGTTTGAGGGTTAGGATGAGGGTTAGGTTTAGGATTAGGGTTAGGGTGAGGGCTAGGGTGAGGTTGAAATTTAGGGTTCGGGTTAAGGAGACGTTTACAGTTAGGGTTAGGGATAGGGTCAGGGTGAGTTTGAGGTTTAGGTTTAGAGATAGGGTTAGGGTGAGAGTTCGGATTAGTGTTAGTGTTAGGGTTAGGTTTAGGGTGAGGGTTAGTGTTAGGGTGTGTGTTAGGGTTAGAGTTAGGTTTAGGATTAGGGTTAGGGAGAAGGTGAGTTTGAGGGTTAGGTTTAGGGTTAGGTTTAGGGTTAGGCTTAGGGTTAGGCTGAGGTTTAGGATGAGGGTGAGTGTTAGGGTTAGGGTGAGGGTTAGGGTTAGGGTGAGGGTTAGGATAAGTGTTATGGTTAGATTTAGGGTGAGGGTGAGGGTTACGGTTAGGGTTAGGGTTAGGGTTAGTGTGAGGTGTAGGGTGAGGATGAGGGTTAGGGTTAGGTTGAGGGTTAGGATTAGAATTAGGGTTATGGTGAGCATTAGGTTTAGGGCTAGGTTTCGGGTGAGGTTTACGGTCATGGTGAGGGTTAGAGTTAGTGGGAGGTTTAGTGTGAGGGTAAGTGTTAGGGTAAGGGTTAGGGTTAGTGTGAGGGTTATGTTTAGGGTGAGGTTTAGGGTTATGGTAAGGGTGAGGGTGAGGGTTAGGGTTAGGGTGAGGTTTAGGGTTAGGTTTAGGGTTAGAGTTAGGGTTAGGGTGAGGGTGAGGTTTAGTGTTAAATTTAGGGTTCAGTTGAGGTTTAGGATGAGGGTTAGGGTTAGGATTCGTTTTAGGTTTAGGGATAGGTTGAGTTTTAGGGTTAGGTTTATGATTAGGATTAGGGTTAGGGTGATGGTGAGTGTGTGGGTTAGGGTTAGGTTTAGGGTTAGGCTTAGGGTTTGGCTGAGGGTTATGTTGAGTTTGAGTATTAGTGTTAGGGTTAGGGTTAGGGTTAGGGTGAGGGTTAGGATGATGGTTAGGTTTAGGATTAGGGTTAGGGTGAGGGCTAGGATGAGGGTAAGGTTTATAGTTAGTGTTAGGGTGAGGTTTAGGGTTAGGGTTAGGGTTAGGATCAGTGTGAGTTTGAGGTTTAGGGTTAGAGATAGGGTTAGGTTGAGGTTTACAGTGAGGGTTAGGGTTAGGGTTAGGGTTAGGGTGAAGGTTAGGATGAGAGTGTGTGTTAGGTTTAGGGTTAGGTTGAGGGTTATGTTTTGGATTAGGGATAGGGTGAGGGCTTTGGTGAGGGTGAAGTTTAGGAATAGGGTTAGGGAGAGGGTGTGTGTTAGGTTTACGGTTAGGGTGAGGGTTAGGTTTTGGATTAGGTTTAGGGTGAGGGCTGGTGTGAGGGTGAGGTTTAGGAATAGTGTTAGGGAGAGGGTGAGTGTGAGGGTTAGGGTTAGGGTGAGTGTTAGTGTTAGGGTTAGTTTGAGAGTTAGGTTTCGGGTTAAGTTTAGGGTTAGGGTGAGTGTTAGGTTGAGGGTGTCGGTAAGGTTAAAGGTTAGAGTTAGTCTGAGGGTCAGGGTTACTGTAAGGGTGAGGGTTATGGTTAGGGTGAGTGTTATGGTTAGGGTTAGAGTTAGGGTTCAGCTGAGGGTGAGGGTGAGGTTTAGGATTAGGGTGTGGATGAGGTTTAGGTTTAGAGTTAGGGTTGGGGTGAGGGTTACGGTGAGGGTTAGGGTTATGGATAGGGTTACATTTTGGATTATGGTTAGGGTGTGCGTGAGGGTGAGGGTTAGGGTTAGGCTTAGGCTTAGGGTTAGGCTGAGGGTAAGGGTGAGGGTTAGGGTTAGGGTGAGGGTTAGGTTTAGGGTTAGGGTGAGGGTTAGGATGAGGTATAGGGTTAGGATTCGGGTTAGGTTGATGGCTAGGGTGAGGGTTAAAGTTAGGATTAGGTTTAGTGTGAGGTTTAGGGTTTGGGTTAGGTTTAGGGTTAAGGTGAGGTTTAGGGTTAGGGTTACTGTATGGGTGAGGGTTAGGGTTAGGTTGAGGGTTAGGGTTAGAGTTAAGCTGAGGGTTAGGTTGGGGTGAGGAATAGGTTTTGGGTGATGTTTAGCGTTTGGGTTAGGGTGAGGATTAGGATGAGGGTTAGGGTTAGGATTAGGTTTAGGGTGAGGGTGAGGATTAGGGTTAGGGTGAGGCTTAGGCTTAGGTTTAGGCTGAGGGTGAGGGTGAGTGTGAGGGTTAGTGTTAGGTGGATGGATAGGGTTAGGGTTAGGGTGAGTGTTAGGATGACAGTTAGGTTTAGGGTGAGGGTTAGAGTGAGAGTGATGGTAAGAGTAACGGTGAAGGTTATGCTGAGGGTGAGTGTTCCCCTAAGGTTGAGGGTTAGGATTAGGGTGAGGGTTAGGTTAAGGGTTAAGGTGAGGGTTAGGGTGAGGGTGAGGGTTAGGGTTAGGGTTAGTGTGAGGGCTACGGTGAGGGTTAGGGTTAGTGTGAGGGTTAGGGTGAGGGTGAGGATGATGGTAAGTGTAAAGGTGAGGGTTAGGATAGGCTGAGGCTGAGGGTTAAGATAAGGGTGAGTGGTAGGCTTAGAGTCACTCTAAGGGTAAGGGTTCGGGTTAGGGTTAGGGTGAGGGTTAGATTGAGGATTAGGGTTAGGTTTAATGTGAGGTTTAGGGTGAGGATGAGGGTTAGGGTTAGGTTGAGGGTTAGGGTTAGAATTATGGTTAGGGTGAGGGCTAGGGTGAGGTTTAGGTTTAGAGTTAGGGTTAAGGTGAGGTTTAGGGTTAGGGTGAGGGTATGGTTAAGGTTCAGGTTGAGGGTTAGGCTGAGGGTAAGGGTTAGGGTTAGAGTTAGGTTTAGGGTGAGGGTAAGGGTGAGGGTTAGGGTGACGGTGAGGGTGACGGTAAGGGTGAGGTTTAGGTTTGGGGTTAGGGTTAGTGTGAGGGTTAGGGTGAGGAGTAGTGTTAGGGTTAGGGTGAGGATTAGGGATAGTGTGAGGGTTAGGGTTAGAGTGACAGTAAGGCTTAGGGTGAGGGTTAGGGTTAGGGTGAGGGTTAGCATTAGGGTTAGGTTGAGGGTTAGTGTTAGGTTGGAGGTTAGGGTTAGGGTGAAGGTTAGGGTGAATGTTAGGGTTAGGGTGAGTGATAGGATTAGGGTTAGGGTGAGGGTTAGGCTTAGGGTGATGTGTAGAATGAGGGTAAGGCCTAGGGTGAGGGTGAGAGTAAGGGTTAGGGTATGGGAGAGGGTTAAACTTAGGGTTAGGGTTAAGGTAATGCTGAGGGTTAGGGTGAGGGTGAAATTAAGGGTTAGGATAAGGGTGAGGGTTAGGGGTAGTTTTTGGGTTCTAGTTAGTGTGAGAGGTAGGATGAGGGGTAGGTTTAGAGTTAAGGTTAGAGTTAGTGTGAGGGTTAGGGTTAGGGTGAGGATAAGGTAAGGGTGAGGTTTGGGGTGAGGGTGAGGGTTAGGGTTACTCAATGTGAGGGTTAGGGTTACGGTTATGGTGAGGGTTAGTGTTAGAGTTATGTTTTGGGTGAGGGTGAGTATTTGAGGATGAGGGTTCTGGAGAGTGTGAGGGTTAGGGTTTCAGTGAGGGTTAGGGTTAAGGTGAGTGTTAGGGTGATGGTGAGTGCGAGGTTTAGGGTTGGGGTTAGGGTTAGAGTGAGGGGTAAGGTGAGGGGTAGGGTTATGCTTAGGGTGAGGTTTAGGGTTACTGTGAGGGTTAGGGTTAAGGTGAGGTTTTGGGTTACTGTGAGGGTTCAATTTAGGGTTAGGCTTAGAGTTAGGGTGAAGGTAAGGGTTTGGTTGAGGGTTAGGGTTAGGGTGAGGGTTAGGGTTAATGTGAGGGTCAGGGTTAGGGTGAGAGTTAGGGTTAGGTTGAGGGTTAGGGTGAGGTTGAGGGTGACGGTAAGGCTTAGGGTTAGGGTTAGGGTGATGGTGAGTGTGAGGGTTAGGGATAGGGTTAAAGTTAGGCTTAGGGTTAGGCTGAGGGTGAGGGTGAGGGTGAGACTGAGGGTTAGGGTGTGGGTGAGGGTTAGGTTTAATGTAAGTTTAAGGGTGAAAGTGAGTGTTAGGGTGCAGGTGAGGGTTAGAGTTAGGGTTATGGTTAGTATCAGGGTTAGGTTTAGGGTTAGGTTGAGAGTTAGGATGAGGGGTAGGTTTAGCGTTAGGGTTAGGCTTAGGGTTAGGGTTAGGCTGAGGGTGAGGTTGAGGGTGAAGGTTAGGGTTAGTTTGAGCGTTAGGGTTGGGAATAGGGTGAGGGTTAGGATGAAGGTTTAAGGTGAGGGTTAGGGTTAAAGTTTGAGTGAGGGTTACGGTTATTGTGAAGGTTAGGGTTAGGGTTAGGGCTAAGGTGAGGGTTAGGGTGAGGGTAATGTAAAGGTAAGGGTGAGGTTTTTGATGAGGGTGAGGGTTACGGTAAGGGTGACGGTTAGTGTTAGGGTGAGGGTTAGGGTTAGCAATAGGGTTAGTGTGAGGGCAAAGGTGAGGGTGAGGGTTAGGGTTAGGGTTAGGTTTAGGGTGAGGGTTAGGCTTAGGCTGAGGGTTAGGGTTAGTGGGAGGGTTGGTGTTAGGGTTAGGCTTAGTGTTAGGGTGAGCGTAAGGGTTAAGGTGAAGGTTAGGGTTAGGGTGAGGGTTAAGGTTAGGGTGAGGGTCAGGGTTAGGGTTAGCGTTAGGCTGAGGGTTAGGTGAGGGTTAGGGTTAGTGTTAGGGTAAGGGTTAGTGTTAGGGTTGGGGTTAGTGTTAGTGTTAGAGTTAGGGTTAGTGTTAGGGTTAGGGTTAGGGTTAGGTTGAGGGTTACGGTGAGGGTGAGGGTTAGGGTTAGGTTTAGGTTTATCGTGTGGGTAAGTGATAGCATTAGGGTTAGGGTGAGTGTTAGAATTAGCATTAGGGTTGGAGTGAAGGTTAGGGTGAGGGTTAGGTTTAGGGTTAAGGTGAGCTTGAGGGTGAGGTTTAGGGTTAGGGTGAGTTTTAGGGTTAGGGTGAGGGTTAGGGTTAATGTTAGCGTGACGGTAATGGTGAGGGTGATGGTTAGGGTTAGAGATAGGGTGAGGTTTAGGTTTAGTGTGAGTTTTAGGGTGAGGATGAGGTTAAGGCTTCGGGTGAGGTTTAGGTTAAGGGTTGAGGGTTAGGGTTAGGGTTAGGGTTAGTGTGAGAGTTAGGGTTGGGGTTAGGTTTAGGATTAATGTGAGGGTAAGAATTAGGGTGATGGTTAGGGTGAGGGTGAATTTTAGGGTTAGGAATAGTGATAGGGTTAGTGTTACGCTGAGCATGAGGGTGAGGGTGAGGGTTAGGGTTAGGGTTAGGGTGAGGGTGATGGTAAGGGTAAAGGTCAGGGTTAGGCTGAGGGTGAGGGTTAAGATAAGGGTGAGTGTTAGGGTTAGAGTGAGGGTTAGGGTAAGGATTCGGGTTAGTGTTAGGGTGAGGGTTAGATTGAGGATTGGGGTTAGGGTTAATGTGAGGTTTAGGGTGAGGATGAAGGTTAGGGTTAGGTTAAGGGTTAGGGTTAGAATTATGGTTAAGGTGAGGGCTAGGGTGAGGTTTAGGGTTAGGGTTAGGGTTAGGGTGAGGTTTAGGGTTAGCGTGAGGGTGAGGTGAAGGTTCAGTTTGAGGGTTAGGCTGAGGGTAAGGGTTAGGGTTAGAGTTAATTTTAGGGTGAGGGTAAGGGTGAGAGTTAGGGTGACGGTGAGGGTGACGGTAAGGGGGAGGGTTAGGTTTGGGGTTAGGGTTAGGGTGAGGGTTAGGGTGAGGGGTAGTGTTAGGGTTAGGGTGAGGATTAGGGATAGTGTGAGGGTTTGGGTTAGATTGACAGTAAGGCTTAGGGTGAGGGTTAGGGTTAGGGTGAGGGTTAGCGTTAGGTTTAGGTTGAGGGTTAGTGTTAGGTTGGAGGTTAGGGTTAGGGTGAGTGTTAGGGTGAGTGTTAGGGTTAGGCTGAGTGATAGTACTAGGGTTAGTGTGAGGGTTAGGTTTAGGGTGATGTGTAGAATGAGGTGAGGGTTAGGGTTAGGGTGACAGTTAGGATTAGGGTATGGGTTAGGGTTAAGTTTAGGGTGAGGGTTAAGTTAATGCTGAGGGTTAGGGTGAGGGTGAGGTTAAGGGTTAGGTTTAGGGTGAGGGTGAGTGTTAGGGTTAGGGTTATAGTTAGGGTGAGGTGTAGGGTGAGGGGTAGGGTTAGAGTTAAGTTTAGAGTTAGTGTGAGTGTTAGGGTTAGGGTGAGGATAAGGTAAGGGTGAGGGTTGGGGTGAGGGTGAGGGTTAGGGTTACTCTTAGTGTGAGGGTTATGTTGACGGTTACGGTGAGGGTTAGGGTTAGGCTTATGTTTAGGGTGAGGGTGGGCGTTAGAGTGAGGATGAGGGTTCTGGAGAGTGTGACGGTTAGGGTTTCGTTGAAGGTTAGGTTTAGGGTGAGGTTTAGGGTTAGGGTTAGGGTTAGGTTTAGGGTGAGGATGAGGTTTGGGGTTAGAGGTAGGGTTAGGGGGACTGTTAGGGTGACGTTTAGGGTTAGGGTTAGTGTTAGGGTTATGGTTAGGTTGAGGCTGAGGTTGAGGTTTAGGGTTAGGGTTAGTGTCAGAGTTAGGGTTAGGGTGAGGGTTAGGGTGAGTGTGAGGGTTAGCGTTAGGGTTAGGCTTAGTCTTAGGGTTAGGCTGAGGGTGAAGCTGAGGGTGAGGGTTAGGGTCAGGGTTAGGGTTAGTATTAGGGTTAGGATTAGGGTTAGGGTGAGGGCTTGGGTGAGGGTGAGAGTTAGGGTTAGTGTTAGGGTAAGGTTTAGGATTAGGGTTAGGGTTAGGGTGAAGGTTAGGATGAGGGTTAGGTTTACAGTGAGGGTGAGGTTAGGTTTAGGTTTAGGATTAGTGTTATTGTTACCATTAGCGTTAGAGTTATGGTGAGGGTGAGTGTGAGGGTGAGGTATAGGGTTAGGTTTAGGGTGAGGATTAGGGTTAGGGCTAGGATTAGGGTTAGGACGACGATGAGGTTTAGGGTTAGATTTAGGGTTAGGTGGAGGGTTAATGTTTGGGTTAGTGTTCATTTTAAGGTTAGGGTGAGGGTTAGGTTGAGGTTTAGGGTCAGGGTTAGGGTTAGGATTAAGTTTAAGGTGAGGGTGATGGTGAGGGTTAGGGTTAGGCTTAGGCTTAAGGATAGGCTCAGGGTGAGGGTGGGGGTGAGGATTAGGGTTAGTGTTATGTTTATGGTTAGGTTTAGGGGGAGAGTTAGGATGAGGGTTAGGGTTAGGATTAGGGTTAGGTTAAGGGGTAGGGTGAGGTTTAGGGTTAGGGTTAGGGTTAGGATTAATTTTAAGTTTGGGCTTAAGGTGAGTGTTATGGTGAGGGTGAGGGTTAAGTTAGGGTTAGGGTTAGCATTAGGGTTAGTGTTAGGGTGAGTGTGAGGGTTAGGGTTAGGGTTAGGCTTAGGGTTAGGTTGAGGGCTAGGGTGAGGGGGAGGTTTAGGGTTAGTGTTTGGGTGAGGTTTAGGGTTAGGGTTAGGGTTTGGGTGAGGGTTAGGATTATGGTTATTGTTAGGGTTAGTGTGAGGGTTAGGGTTAGGCTTAGGCTTAGGTTTAGGCTGAGCATGAGGGTGAGGGTGAGGGTTAGGTTTAGGTTGAGGGTTAGGGTTAGGGTTAGCGTTAGAGCTAGGGTTCGGTTTAAGTTTAGGGTTAGCGTGAGGGTTAGGGTAAGGGTTACAGTGAGGGTGTGATTTAGGGTTAGGTTGAGGGTTAGGGTTAGGTTTAGAGTTAGGGTGAGGGTGATGGTGAGTGTTAGGGTTAGTGTTAGGGTGAGGGTTAGGATGAGGGTTAGGGTTAGGATTAGGATTAGTGTGAGGGCTAGGGTGAGGTTGAGGTTTAGGATTAGGGTTAGGGTGAGGTTTAGGGTTAGGGGTAGGGTTAGTGTTAGGGTATGTGTTACGTTTCGGGTTAGGGTGAGGTTTAGGGTTAGGTTTACAGTCAGCCTGAAGGTTAAGGTTAGGGTTAGAGTGAGGTTTTGGATGATGATTAGGGTTAGGATTAGGGTTAGGTTGAGGGCTAGGGTGAGGGTGAGGGTTAGGGTTAGTGTTTGGATGAGGTTTAGGTTTAGGGTTAGGGTTTGGGTGAGGGTTAGGATGTGGGTTAGAGTTACGGTGAGGGTGAGGGTTTGGATTAGGTTGAGGGTTAGTGTTAGGATTTGGGTTAGGGTGAGGCATAGTTTTAGTGTTAGATTTAGGGTTAGGGGGAGGGTTAATTTGAGGTTTAGGCTTAGGGTTATGGTTAGTGTTAGGGTTAAGGTTAGGGTGAGGGTGAGTGTGAGGGTTAGGGTTAGGGTTAGGATTAGGCTTACGGTTAGGCTCAGGGTGAGGGTGGGGGTGAGGATTAGGGTTAGGGTTATGGTTAGGGTTAGGGTTAGGGTGAGGGTTAGGGTTAGGGTTAGGTTGAGGGTGAGGTTTAGGGGTAGAGTTAGGGTTAGAATCAGGGTTTGGGTCAGGCTGAGGGTTAGGGTGGGGGTGATGGTAATGGTAAAGTTGAGGTTAAGGCTGAAGGTAAGGATTAAGGTAAGGGTTAGTGTTAGTGTTAGGGTGATGGTTAGGGTTAGGGTTAGGGTGAGGGTGAGGTTTAGATTGAGGATTAGTGTTAGGGTTATTGTGAGGTTTAGGGTGAGTATGAGGTTTAGGGTTAGGGATAGGGATAGGGTGAGGTTGAGGTTTAGGGTTAGTTTTAGGGTGAGTTTTAGGGTTAGGGTGATGGTTAGGGTTAGTGTTAGGGTGAGGTTTAGGGTTAGGGTTAAGGTTAGGGTGAGGGTTAGGGTGAGGGTGAGGGTTAGGATTAGGGTGATGGTTAGGTTTATGGTTAGGGTGAGTGTTAAGATGAGGTTTAGTTTTAGGGTGAGGGTTAGGTTGAGGATGATGGTAAGAGTAAAGGTGAGGTTTAGGCTGAGGGTGAGGGTTAAGATAAGGGTGAGAGTTAGGATTAGGTTTAGTGTGAGGGCTAGGTTGAGGGTTAGGTTGAGTTTTAAGCTTAGGGATAGGGTTAGGTTTAGGATTTGGGTTAGGGTGAGTGAGTGTGAGCATTAGCGTTAGTGTTAGGGTTAAGCTTAGGGATAGGGGAAGGTTAGGTTTAGGGTTTGGGTTAGAGTGAGGGTGAGGGTGAGGATTAGGGTTAGGTTTAGGGTTTGGTTTAGGGTTAGGGTTAGTGTTAGGGTTTGGGTTAGGGTTAGGGTTACGGTGAGGGTTAGGGTTAGTGTTAGGGTTAGGCTGAGGGTGATGGTGGGGATGAGGATTAGGGTTAAGATTAGTGTTATTGTTTGGGTTAGGTTTAGAGTTACCTTGAAGTTGAGGGTGAGGGTTAGGGTTAGGGTTAGGGTGGGGTTTGGGTTAGGGTTAGGGTTAGGGTAGGGTGAGGGTGAGTTTTAGGGGTAGATATAGGTTTATGGGGAAGTTTAAGGTGAGGGTTAGGGTTAGGGTGAGAGTTAGGGTTAGGGTGAGGTTTAGGGTTAGGGTTATGTTTAAGTTTAGACTTTTGGTGAGGGTGAGTGTGCGGGTGAGTGTGAGGGTTAGGGATAAGTTAGGGTTAGGCTTAGGGTTAGGCTTAGGTTTAGGTTGAGGGTGAGGTTTAGGGTTAGGGTGAGTGTTAGTGTTAGGATTATGGTGAGGGTTAGATTGAGGGTAGGGATAGGATTAGGGTTAGGGTGAGGTCTAGGGTGAGGGTGATGTTTAGGATTAGGGTTAGGGTGAGGGCTATGGTGAGGGTGTGGTTTAGGGTTAGGGTTTGGCTGAGGTTTAGTGTTAGGATTAGGGTTAGGGTTGGGGTGTGGGTGAGGTTTCGGTTAAGGTTAGGGTTAAGTTGAGGCTGAGGGTGAGGGTTAGTGTTAGGGTTAGGCATATTATTAGTTTAAGGTTTAGGGTGAGTGTGAGTGTTAGGGTTAGGTTTAGTGTTAGTCTTAGGGTTACACTGAGGGTGAGGGTGAGAGTTAGGGTGAGAGTTAGTGTTCATGTTAAGTTTAGGGTGCGGGTGAGGGTGAGGGTTAGGGTTACGTTGAGCGTGAGGTTTAGGGTTAGGTTGAGGGTTAGGGTTTGGGTTAGGGTTAGTGTTAGGGTGAGGTTTAGCATGAGGATTAGCGTTAGGATTAGGGTTAGGGTGAGGGCTAGGGTGAGGGTGAGGGTTAGGGTTAGTGTTAGGGTGAGGTTTAGGTTTAGGGTGAGGATTAGGATGAGGGTTAGGGTTACGGTAAGGGTGAGGGTTAGGGTTAGGGTGAGGGTTAGGTTTAGGATTTTCGTTAGGGTGAGGGTTAGTTTTAGGGTTAAATTTAGGGTTAGGGGGAGGGTTAAGTTGAGGTTAAGGGTTTGGGTTAGGGTTAGTGTTAGGGCTAAGGTTAGGGTGAGAGTTAGTGTTCAGGTTAAGTTTAGGGTGAGGGTGAGGTTTAGGTTGAGGGTTAGGGTTAGGATGAGGGTTAGGGTGAGGATTAGGGTGAGGATTAGGGTTAGGGTGAGGGCTAGGTTGAGGGATAGTGTGAGGTTGTGTTTTAGGGTTAGTGTTAGGGTGAGTTTTAGGGTTAGGATGAGGGTTAGGATGAGGGTTAGGGTTACGGTAAGGGTGAGGGTTAGGGTTAGGGTGAGGGTTAGGGTTAAGATTAGGTTAAGGTTCAGGGTGAGGGTTAGGATTAGGGTTAGGGTTAGGGTTATTGTTAGGTTTAGCGTTAGGGTTACGGTTACTGAGAGGGTGTAGGTGAGGGTTAGGGTTAGGGGTAAGGTGAGGTTTTTAGTTTTAGGGTTAGGGTTAGACTTAGGGTTAGGGTGAGGTTAGGGTTAGGGTTAGTGTGAGGTTTAGTGTTAGGGTTAGGGTTAGGGTGAGGCTGAGGAGGAGCGTTAGGGTTAGGGTTGGTGTTAGAGTTAGGGTTACAGTGAGGGTTAGAGTGAGGTTGAGGGTTAGGCTTAGTGTTAGGATTAGGATTAGGGTAAGGGTTAGGGTGAGTTTGAGGGTTAGGGTTAGGTTTAGGCTTAGGGTTAGGCTGATGGTGAGGATGAGGGTGAGGGTGAGGGTTAGGGTTAGGGTTTGGGTGATAGTGTTCGGGTTAAATTTATGGTTAGGGTGAATGTTAGGGTTAGGGTTATGGTGAGTGTGAGGGTTAGGGTTAGGTTGAGGATTAGGGTTAGGCTTAGGATTAGGGTGAGGGTTATGGTTAGGGTTAGGGTGAGGGTTAGGATGAGGATTAGGATTAGGATTAGGGTTAGGGTGAGGACTAGGGTGAGGGTGAGTTTTAGGGTTAGAGTTTGGGTGAGGTTTAGGGTTAGGGTTAGAATTTGGGTGAGGGTTATGATGATGGTTAGAGTTACGGTGAGGTTGAGGGTTAGGGTTAGGTTGAGGGTTAGGGTTAGGATTTGGGTTAGAGTGAGGGTTAGTTTCAGGGTTATATTTAGGGTTAGTGGGAGGTTAGGTCCAGGGTTAGGGTTAGGGTTAGGTTTAGTGTTAGGGTATAGTTTAAGGTGAGGGTTAGGTTGAGGTTTAGGGTTAGGGTTAAGGTTAGAGTTAGGATTAGGGTTAGGGTGAGGGTTAGTTTGAGGGTTAGGGTTAGCGTTAGGGTTAGGGTGAGGGTTAGGTTTAGGGTTATTGTTAGTGTTATGGTTATGGTTAAATTTGCAGTGAGGGTGAGGTGGAGGGTGAGGGTTATGGTTCGGGTTTGGTTTAGGGTTAGTGTTAGGGTTAGTCTTATTGTTAGGGTTAGGGTAAGCGTTACGGTGAGGTTGAGTGTGAAGGTGAGGATTAAGGTTAAGGTGAGGTTTAAGTTTAGGGTTAGGGTTAGGGTTAGGGCGAGGGTGAGGTTTAGGGATAGAGTTAGGCTTAGGGGGGAGGATTAGGGTGAGGTTGAGGGCTAGGGTTAGTGTTAGGTTTAGGGTGAGGGTGAGGGTTAGGTTGAGGTTTAGGGATAGGGTTAGGTTTAGGATTAGGGTTAGGGTGAATGTGAGTGTGAGGGTTAGGATGAGGGTTAGGCTTAGGCTTAGGTTTTGGCTGAGCTTGAGTGTGGGTGTAAGGATTAAGGTTAGGGTGATGATTACGGTTAGGGTTAGTGTTATTGTTAGGGTTAGGGTTATTGTTACAGTGAAGATAAGGGTGGGGCTGAGGGTTAGCGTTAGTGTTAGGGTGGGGTTTAAGGTTAGGGTTAGGGTTAGGGTGAGGGTGAGGTTTAGTGTTAGATATATGTTTAGGGGGAGGGTAAGGGTGATGGTTAGGGTTAGGGTTAGATTTAGAGTTAGGATGAGGGTGAGGGTTAGGTTTAGGTTTAGTGTTAGGCTAAGGGTTAGGCTGAGGGTGATGGTGAGGGAGAGGGTTAAGGTTTAGGTTGAGGGTTAGGGTTAGGTTTATTGGGAGGGTTATGATGAGGGTTAGGGTCAGGATTATGGTTAGGGTGAGGCTTAGGTTTACAGAAGGGTGAGGGTTAGGGTTAGGGTGAGGGTTAGGGTTAGGATTAAGGTGAGGGTGATTGTGAGGGTTAGGATTAGGGTTAGGGTTAGGGTTATTGTTAGGGTTAGGGTTAGGGTTATGGTTATGGTGATGATGAGGTTTAGGGTTAAGTTTAGGGAGAGGTTTTTAGTGTTAAGGTTAAGGTTAGAGTTAGGGTTAGGGTTAGGGTGAGGTTTAGGGGTTGAGTTAGGGTTAGGGTGAGGGTTAGGGTGAGGGTTAGGGTTAGGGTGAGGGTTAAGTTGTAGGTGACCGCAAGTTTAAAGATGAGTGTTAGGCCTAGGGTGAGGGTTATGGTAAAGATAAGGGTTAGTGTTAGGGTGAGGGTGAGGGTTAGATTGTGGATTAGTGTTAGGGTTAGTGTGAGGTTTAGGGTGAAGATGAGGGTTAGGGTTAGGGTGAGGGCTAGGTTGAGGTTGAGGATTAGGGTTAGTGTTAGGGTAATGTTAGGATTAGGGTGAGGGTTATGGTTATGGTTAGGGTTAGGGTTAGGTTTAATGTTAGTGTTAGGGGTAGGGTTGGGGTATGTTTAAGGTTAGGGTTAGGGTTATTATTAGGGTTAGGGATAGTATGAGGTCTAGGTTTAGGGTTAGGATTAGGCTTAGGGTTTCGCTGAGGGAGAGGATGAGCATGAGGGTTAGGGTTAGGGTTATTTTTAGGGTTAGGGTTTGGTCGAGGGTTAGTGTTATTGTTAGGTTTAGTGTTAGAGTTGCGGTGAGGTTGTGGGTGAGGGTGAGGGTTAGGGTTCGGGTGAGGTTTAGCGTTAGGGTTAGGGTGAGGGTGAGGTTTAGGGTTAGAGTTAGGGTTAGGGCGACGGTTAGGGTGAGTTTTAGGTGAGGGTTAGTGTTAGAGTTAGGGATAGGGTGAGTGTTATTGTGAGGGTGAGGGTTAGGCTTAGGGTTTGGATTATGAGTAGGGTAAGGTTTAGTGTTAGTGTGAGGGTTAGAGTTAGGGTTCTGGTTAGGCTTAGGGTTTCGCTGAGGGAGAGGGTGAGAATGAGGGTTAGGGTTAGGGTCAAGTTTAGGTTTAGGGTTAGGGTTAGGTTTAGGGTTTCGCTGAGGGAGAGGGTGAGCATGAGGGTTAGGGTTAGGGTGAGGTTTAGGAGTAGAGTTAAGGTAGTGTGAGGATTAGTGTGAGGGTTAGGTTAAGGTGAGTGTGAGGCTTTGGGTTAGAGTTAGGGTTAGGGTAAGTTTTAGGGTGAGGGTTAGGTTTAGAGTGAGGGTTAGGGTTAGGGTTAGGATGAGAGTAATGGTTAGATTGAGGATTAGTGTTCGGTTAGTGTGAGGTTTATGGTGAGGATGAGGGTTAGTGTTAGGATGAGGGTTAGGGTTAGGATTAGGGTGAGGTTAAGGTTTAGCGTGTTGGTTAGGGTTAGTGTGAGTGTTTGTGTTATGTGTAGGTTTAGTGTTAGGGTGAGGGTAAGTGTTAGGGTGAGGGTTAGTGTTATGGTGAGGGTTATGGTAAGGGTGAGGATTAGGGTTAGGCTTATTCTTAGGGTTAGGTTTAGGGTTACGGTTACGGTGAGGGTGAGTGTTAGGGTTAGGAAGAAGTTTCGGTTTAGGGTTAGGGTTAAAGTTAGGATTAGGGTGAGAGTGAGGTTTACGGATAATGTTAGGGTTAGTGTTAGGGTTAGGGTTAAGGTGAGGGTTAGGGTTCGGGTTAGGCTTAGGCTTAGGCTTAGGATGAGCATGACGGTGAGGGTTAGGGTTAGGGTTAGGGTGACGGTTAGGGTTAGGGTGAGGGTGAGGGTTACCATGAGGTTTAGGGATAGGATTAGGGTTAGGCTAAAGGCTAGGGTGAGGGTTAGGGATAGGGATAGTGTTAGGTTTAGGATTAGGGTTAGGGTGAGGGTGAGTGTGAGGGTTAGGTTGAGGGTTAGGTTAGGCTTAAGGTTAGGGTGAGCGTTAGAGTTAGGGTTAGTTTTAGGGTGAGGGTAAGGCTGAGGATTAGGGTTAGGTTTAGGGTTAGGGTTAGGGTTATTGTTATTGTTAGGGTTAGGGTTAGAGTTAACGTGAGGGTGAGGGTGAGGTTGAGTGTTAGGATTAGGGTTAGTTTGGGGTTTAGGGTTAGGGTTAAGGTTAATGTTAGTGTGAGGGTGAGTTTTAGGATTAGATATAGGTTTAGGGGGAGGGCTAGGGTGAGGGTTAGGGTGAGGGTCAGTGTTAGGATTAGAGTGAGGGTGAGGGTTAGGTTGAGGTTTAGGGTTAGGTTAGGGTTAGGATTAGTGTGATGGTTAGTGTTAGGGTTAGGGTTAGTTTTAGGGTGAGGGTAAGTGTTAGGGTGATGGTTTGGGTTAGGGTGAGGTTTATGGTTAGGGTGAGGGTTAGGATTAGTGTTAGGGTTACTGTTAGGTTTAGGTTTAGCGTTTGGGTTGCGGTGAGGGTGAGGGTGAAGGTCAGGGTTACGGTTAGTGTGAGGTTTAGGGTTTGGGTGAGGGTCAGAGTTAGGTTTTGGGTGAGGGTGAGGTTTAGGGTTAGACTTAGGGTTAGCGAGAGGTTTAGATTGAGGATTAGGGTTAGGATTAGTTTTAGGGTTAGGTTTAGGTTGAGAGTTAGGGAGAGTGTTAGGGTTATGGATAGGGTTAGGAATAGGGTTAGGGTGAGGGTGAGGTTTAGGTTTAGATTTAAGTTTAGGGGCAGGGTTATTTCGAGGGTTAGGATTAGGGTTAGTGTTAGGGTTAAGGTTAGGGTGAGGGTTAGGTTGAGGCTTAGGTATAGGGTTAGTGTTAGGGTTGGGATAAAGCTTAGGGTGAGGGTGAGTGTGAGGGTTAGGGTTAGGGTTAGGCTTAGGCTTAGGGTTAGGCTGAGGGTGAGTTTGGGTGATGATTAGGGTTAGGGTGATGGTTAGGGTTTGGGTTATGGTGAGGAATCGAATATGGTTTATGGTTCGGATTAGGATTAGGGTGAGGGCTAGGGTGAGGGTGAGGGTTAGGCTAAGGCTTAGGCTTAGGTTTAGGCTGCGCATGAGTTTGAGGGTGAGCGTTAGGGTTATGGTCCTGGGTAGGTTTACGGTTAGGGTGAGGGTTAGCATGAGATTTAGTGTTAGGGTGAGGGTTAAGGTGATTATGATTGTAAGGGTAAAGGTGAGATTTAGGCTGAGGGTGAGGGTTAAGATAAGTGTGAGTGTTTGGTTAAGTTTAGGGTTAGGTTAAGGTTTAGGGTTAGGGTTAGGGTTAGGGTTTGGGTTAGATTGAGGATTCAGTTTAGGGTTAGTGTGAGGTTTAGGGTGAGGATGAGGGTTAGTGTTAGGGTGACGATGAGGGTTAGAATTAGGGTTAGGGTGAGGGCTGAGGGCTAGGGTGAGGGTGAGGGTTAGGGTTAGGTTTAGGATGAGGGCTAGGGTGAGGGTTAGGTTGAGGTTTAGGGTTAGTGATAGGGATAGGTTTAGGATTAGGGTTAGGGTGAGGGTGAGGGTGAGGGTTAGGGTTAGGTTTAGGTTTAGGCTTACGGTTAGCGTGAGGATTAGGTTTATAGTTTGGGTTAGGGTGAGGGTGAGGCTGAGGAATAGGGTTAGGTTTAGGGTTAGGGTTAGGGTTACAGTGAAGTTTAGGGTTAGGGTTAGGCTTAGGGTTAGGCTGAGGGTGAGGGTGGGGGTGAGGATTAGGGTTAGGTTTAGTTTTAGGTTTATCGTTAGTGCTATGGTTAGGGTTAAGTTTGCCGAGAAGGTGAGGCTGAGGATGAGGGTTATGGTTAGGTTTAGGGTTAGGGTTAGTGTTATTGTTAGGGTTAGGGTTAGAGTTACGGTTAGGTTGAGGGTGAGGGTGAGGGTTAGGGTAGGTTGAGGTTTAGGGTTAGGTTTAGGGTTTGGGTTAGGATTAGGGTTAGGGTATGGGTGAAGTTTAGGGTTAGAGTTAGGGTTAGGGGGAGGGTTAAGGTGAGGTTTAGGGTTAGGGTTAGTGTTAATGTCAGGGTGAGGGTGAGGGTTAGGTTGAGGTTTAGGGATAGAGTTAGGTTTAGGTTTAGGGTTTGGGTGAGGGTGAGTGTGAGGGATAGGGTCAGGGTTAGGTTTAGACTTAGGGTTACGCTGAGACTTAGGGTTAGGCTGAGGGTGAGGGTTAGGTTTAGGATTGGGTTTAGGTTGATGGTTAGGATTAGGGTTAGTGTTATTGTTAGGGTAAGGGTGAGAGTGAGGGTTAGGTTGAGGTTTAGGGTTAGGGTTAGGGTTAGGGTTAGTTTGAGGGTTAGTGTTAGGTTTAGGGTTAGTGTTAGTGTGAGGGTAATTGTTATGGTGAAGCTTTGGGTTACGGTGAGGGTTATGGTTAGGCTGAGGGTTAGGGATATGTTTATTGTTAGGGTTACGGTTACAGTTTCGGTGAGGGTGAGTGTTAGGTTTAGGTTTAGGATGAGATTTAGGGTTAGGGTTAGGGTTAGAGTTAGGGTTAGTGTTAGGGTTAGGGTTAGGGTGAGGTTTAGGGTAAAGGTTCGGTTTATGGTTAGGGTGAGGCTTATATTGAGGATTAATGTTAGGTTTAGTGTGAGGTTTAGGGTGAGGATTAGTATTAGGGTTAGGCTGAGGGTGAGTGTTAAGATAAGGGTGAGGGTTCAGGTTAGGGTGAGGGTTAGGGTAAGGTTTTGGGTTATGGTTAGGGTGAGGGTTAGATTGAGGATTAGGGTTATGGTTAGTGTGAGGTTTAGGGTGAGGATGAGGATTAGGTTTAGGGTGAG
The DNA here is from genome assembly GCF_024711535.1 of Dipodomys merriami. Classification (NCBI taxonomy): domain Eukaryota; kingdom Metazoa; phylum Chordata; class Mammalia; order Rodentia; family Heteromyidae; genus Dipodomys; species Dipodomys merriami. The sequence continues at coordinate 154,446 of NW_027202619.1, read as the reverse complement.
TGTGAGGGTTAGAATTAGCGTCAGGGTGAGGGTCAGGGTTAGGGTTGGGTTAGGGTTAGAGTGAGGTTTAGGATTATGGTGAGGGCTAGGGTTAGTGTGAGGGTTAGTGTTAGGGTTAGGTTTAGTGTTAGGGTGAGGATAAGTTTTAGGTTGAGGGTTAGGTTTAGGGTGAGGGTTATTGTTAGGGTTAGTGTTAGGGTTTCGGTTACTGTGAGGGTGAGGGGGATGGTTAAGGTTAGGGTGAGCTTAAGTGTTAGGGTTATGGTTAGAATTAGGGTTAGTGTGAGGGTGAGGTTTAGGGGTAAAATTATGTTTAGCGTGAGGTTTAGGGTGAGGTTTAGGGTCAGGTTGAAGTTTAGGGTGGGGGTGACGGTCAGGGTAAAGGTGAGTGTTAGGCCAAGGGTGAGGGTTACGGTAAGGGTGAGGGTTAGTGTTAGGGTGAGGGTTAGGGTAAGTGTTAGGGTGAGGGTCAGGGTTAGATTGAGGATTAGTGTTAGGGTTAGTGTGAGGTTTAGGGTGAGGATAAGGGTTAGGCTTAGGGTGAGGGCTAGGAAGAAGGTGAGGGTTAAGGTTAGTGTTAGGGTGAGGTTTAGGGTTAGGGTGATGGTTAGGGTTAGTGTGAGTGTTAGTGTTAGGGTTAGGGTGAGTGTTAGGGTTAGGGTTATTGTTAGGGTTAGGGTTACAGTTCGGTGAAGGTAAGTGTGAGGTTTAGGGTTGGGGTTAGGATGAGGTTTAGGTTTAGGTTTTGGGTTAGAGTTAGGGTTAGGGCTAGGGTGAGGTTGAGGTTTAGGGTTGGGGTTAGGATGAGGTTTAGGTTTAGGGTTTGGTTTAGAGTTACGGTTAGGGTTTGGGTGAGGGTGAGCTTTAGGGTTAGAGTTAGGATTAGTGTTAGGGTTAGGTTTAGGGTGAGGGTTAGGTTTAGGCTTAGGGTGAGGGTTAGGATTAGTGTTAGGGTGAGGGCTATGGTGAGTGTTAGGGTGAGGGTTAGGGTTAAGGATAGGGTTATGTTTAGGATTAGGGTTAGGGTGAGTGTGAGTGTGAGCATTAGGTTTAGGGTTAGGTTTAGACTTTTGGTTAGGGTGACGGTTAGGGCTAGGGTGTGGGTTAGGGTGAGGGTGTGGCTGATTATTAGGGTTAGGTTTAGGATTAGGGTTAGGGTTAGGGTTAGGTTTACGGTGAGGGTTAGGGTTAGGCCTAGGTTAGGCTTAGGGTTAGGCTGAGGCTGAGGGTGGGGGTGAGGATTACTTTTAGGGATAGTGTTAAAATTCGGGTTATTGTTAGTGTTTTGGTTTGGGTTAAGTTTGTGGTGAGGGTGAGGCTGAGGTTGAGGGTCAGGTTTAGGGTTAGGTTTAGTGTGAGGTTTAGGGTTTGGGTTAGTTTTAGGGTTAGGGTGAGGGTTAGGGTTAGGGTTACTGTATGGGTGAGGGTTAGGGTTAGGTTGAGGGTTAGGGGTAGGGTTAGGCTGAGGGTTAGTTTGGGGGTGAGGAATAGGTTTTGGGTTATGGTTAGTGTTTGGGTTAGGATGAGGGTTAGGATGAGGATTAGGGTTAGGATTAGTTTTAGGGTGAGGGCTAGGGTGAGGGTGAGGATTAGGGTTAGGCTCAGGCTTAGGCTTAGGGTTAGGCTGAGGGTGAGGGTGAGGGTGAGGGTTAGTGTTAGGTTGATGGATAGGATTAGAGTTAGGGTGAGTGTTAGGATGAGGGTTAGGGTTAGGGTGAGGGTTAGGGTGAGCGAGATGGTAAGAGTTAAAGTGAGGGTTAGGCTGAGTGTGAGTGTTCCCCTCAGGGTGAGGGTTACCATTAGTGTGAGGGTTAGGATAAGGGTTATGGTGAGGGTTAGGGTGAGGGTGAGGGTTATATTGAGGATTATGGTTATGTTTAGTGTGAGGTTTAGGGTGAGGATGAGGGTTAGGGTTAGGGTGAGGGTTAGGGTTTGAATTAGGGTTAGGGTGAGGGCTAGGGTAAGGGTGAGGGTTAGGGGTCGGGTGAGGTTTAGGGTTAGGGTGAGAGTTAGGGTTACTGTTTGGGTTAGTGTTAGAGTTAGGTTTAGGGTAAGCTTGAGGGTAAGTGTTAGGGTGAGTGTTAGGTTTAGGGTGAGAGTCATGGTTAGGGTGAGGGTTAGGTTTAGTTTTAGGGTTATTGTTAGGTTTCGGGTTAGGGTTACAGTGAGGGTGAGGGTGAGGGTTATGGTTAGGGTGAGGTTTAGGGTTAGGGTTAGGGTTTGAATTAGGGTTAGGTTGAGTGTGAGGTTTAGGTTTAGAGTTAGGGTTAGGGTGAGGCTGAGGGTGAGGGTGTGGGTTAGGGTAAGGATTAGGTTTAGGATTAGGCTTAGTTTTATTGTAAGGGTTAGGGTTAAGGTGAAGGTTAGGGTGAGGGTTAGGTTTAGGTTTAGGGTGAGGGTTAGGTGAGGATGAGGGTTAGGGTTAGGTTGAGGGTTAGATTTAGGGTGAGGGTTAGGGTTAGGATTAGGGTTAGGATGAGGGCTAGGGTGAGGTTTAGGTTTAGTGTGAGGTTTAGTGTTAGGGTTAGCCTTAGTGTTAGGTTGAGGATAAAGATTAAGTTGAGGGTTAGGGATAGGTTTAGGTTTAGGTTGATGTTAAGGGTTAGAGTGAGGGTTAGGGTCAGGGTGAGTGTTAGGGTTAGCATTATCATTAGTGTGAGGGTTATTGTGAGGGTTAGGGTAAGGTTAGGGTGAGAATTAGGGTTAGGGTGAGGGTTAGGTAGAGTGTGAGGGTAAGGGTAAGTGTGAGGGTTAGGGTGAGTGTAAGGATTATGGTAAGGGTGTGGGTTAGGGTGAGGGTTAGGTTTAGGTTTACATTAAGGGTGAGGGTTAGGGTGAGTGTTAGGTTTGGGGTTAGGGTTAGAGTGACGGTGAGATTGAGGTTTGGAATCTGGGTGAGGGTTAGGTTTAGGGTGAGGGTTAGGATTAGGATTAGGGTTAGGGTGAGGGCTAGGGTGAGGGTGAGGGTTAGGGTTAGGGATAGGGTTAGGGTGAGGGTTAGGGTTAGGCTGAGGATTAGGGTTAGTGTAACGCTTAGTTTTAGTATTAGGGTTAGTGTTAGGGTGAGCATAAATTTTACGGTTAGGATTAGGGTTAAGTTGAGGGTGAGGGTTAGGTTAAGGGTGAGGGCTAGGGTTAGGGTGTGGGTGAAGGTGAGGGTTAGGATAAGGGTTAGGATTAGGGTTATTTTTTGGTGTAGGGTTATGTTTATGGTTACGTTGATGGTGAGGGTGAGGGTGAGGGTTAGGGTTAGGGTGATGTTTAGGGTTTGGGTTAGGGTGAGGGGTAGGGTGAGGGGTAGGTTTAGGGTTAGGGTTAGGGTGAGGTTTAGGCTGAGGGTTTTGGTTAGTTGTATGGTTAGGTTTAGGGTTAGGGTTAGGTTGAGCGTGAGGGTTTGGGTTAGGGTAAGTGTTAGGGTTAGGTTGAGTGTTGGGGTTAGGTTGAGGGTTATGGTGAGGGTTTGGGTGAGGGTGAGGGTTAGCTTTAGTGTTAGTGATATGGTGATGATTAGGGTTAGGGTTAGGTTTAGGGTTAATGTAAGTGTTAAGGTGAGGATTAGGGTGAGGGTTAGGGTTAGGGTAGGGAGAATGTTAGGTTTAGTGTTAGGGTGAGCTGTAGGTTTAGTGTGAGGGGTAGGGTTAGGTTTAGGGTTTGAATTAAGGTGAGGGTAAGTGTTAGGGTGAGGGTTAGGGTGAGGGTGAGGGTTAGGGTGAGCATTAGGGTTAGGGTCAGGGTTAGGTTTAGCTTTAGGTTTAGGGTGAGTGTTAGGGTTAGTGTGAGAGTTAGGGTGAGGTTGAGGGTAAGGGTTAAGGTGAGGGTTAGGTTGAGGTTGAGGTTTAGGGTAAGGGTGAGCTTTAATGTGATAGTTAGGGTTAGAGTTCGGGTTAGGATTAGGTTGAGGGTTAGGGTGAGGGTTAGGGTTAATATTAGGGTTAAGGTTAGGGTTAGGGTTAGGGCTAGGTTGTGGGTAAGTTTTAGAGTGAGGTTTAGGATGTGGGTTAGGGTTAGTTTGAGAGTTAGAGTTAGTGTTAGTGTTAGGGTGAGGGTAAGGATTAGGGTGAGGTTTAGGGTGAGGGTGAGATTTAGGACTAGGATGAGGGTTAGGGTTAGTATGAGGGTTAGAGTTAGGGTTAGGGTTAGGGTAAGGGTAAGGCTTAGGGTTACGTTTAGGGTGACGGTGAGGGTTAGTGTGAGGGTTATTGTTAGGTTTAGGGTAAGGTTTATGGTGAGGTCTAATGTGAGGTTGAGGGTTTGGGTGAGGGTGAGAGTGAGGGTGAACGTTTCGGTTAGGTAACGGTCAAGATTAGGGTTAGGGTGAGGATTAGGGTGAGGGTCAGGGATAGGATGAAGTTTAGGGTTAGAGAGATGGTTAGGGTTAGTGTGAGGTTTAGGGTTAGGGTTAGGGTGAGGTTTAGGGTTTGGGTTTGCATTAGGGTTAGGGTGTTTTTGAGGGTTATGGGTATGGTTAGGTTTAGTGTTAGGGTGAGGGTTAGGGTTAGGGTTAGGGTTAGGATGAGGGTTAGTGTAAGGGGTAGGGTTAGGGTTAGGGTGAATGTTAGGATTAGGGTGACGGTTAAGGCAAGGGTAAGGGTTAGGGTTATGTTGAGGGTTAGGTTTAGGGTTAGGGTTAGGGTGAGAGTGAGGGTTAGGGTTAGGGTTTAGGGTTAGGGTGAGTTTTAGGGTTAGGGTTAGGGTTAGTGTAAGGGATTGATTTAGGGTGAAGGTTAGGGTTAGAGTTAGGATTAGGGTTAGGGTGAGGCTTAGGTTTAGGTTTAGGATGAGGGTTAGGGTTAGGTTTAGGGTGAGGTTTAGGTTTAGGGTGAGGTCTACGATGAGGATGAGGGTTAGGATGAGTGTGAGGGTGAGGTTGAGGGTTTTGGTTAGGTAAGGGTTAGGGTTAGGGTTAGGGTGAGGATTAGGGTGAGGGTGAGGTTTAGGTTGAGGGTTATGGTTAGGGTGAGGGTTAGCATGAGGCTGAGGTTTAGGTTGAGGTTTAGGGTGAGGGTGAGCGTGAGGGTTCAGGTGAGGTTCAGGGTTCGGGTGTCGGCTAGGGTTAAGTTTAGGGTGAGGATTAGGTTGACGGTGAGGGTGAGGATTAAGGTTAGGGTGAGGGTTAGGTTTAGGGTGAGGCTTAGGATGAGGTGTAGGTTTAGGGTTAGGGAGAGGGTTAGGGTTAGGGTGAAGGTTAGTGTTAGTTTGAGGGTTAGGGTGAAGGTGAGTTTGAGGTTGATGGTTAGGGTGAGGGTGATGGTGATGGTGAGGGTTAGGGTTAGGATTCGGGTTAGGTTTAGGGTGAGAGTTAGGGTTAGGGTTTGGGTTAGGGTGAGGGTGAGGGTGAGGGTGAGGGTTAGTGTTAGGGTTAGGGTGAGGGTTAGTGTGAGTGTTAGTTTTAGGGTTAGGGTAAGGGTTAGGTTTAGGTTGAGCGTTAGTTTTAGGTTTAGGGTTAGGGTGAGGGTGATGCTGAGGATTAAGGTTAGGGTTATTTTGAGGATAAGGGTTAGGGTGAGGATTAGGGTGAGGGTTTAGGTTAGAATAAGGTTTAGGGTAAGGGTTAGGATTAGGGTTACGGTTATGGTAAGGGTTAGGGTTAGGGTAAGGGTTAGGATGAGGCTTAGGGTTAGGGTTAGTGTTAGGGTGAGGGTTAGGCTTAGGGTTAGGGTTAGGGTAAGGGTTAGGTTTAAGTTTAAGGTTAGGTTAAGTTTAGGGTTAGTGTGAGGGTTAGGGTTAGGGTGGTGTTTAGGTAGACGGTGAGGGTTAGGGTGAGGGTGAGGTTGAGCATGAGGTTTAGTGTGAGGGTGAGGGTGAGTGGCAGGGTGACAGTGAGGGTTAGGGTTAGGGTTAGGTTTAGGGTGAGGATTAGGGTGAGGGTGAGGGTTAGGGTTAGGTTGAGGGTTAGGGTTATGTTTAGGGTTAGGGTGAAGGTTAGGGTGAGAGTTAGGTTTAGGGTTAGGATGAGGGTTAGGCTTACTGTGAGGGTTATGATTAGGGTTTGGGTTAGTGTGAGGATAAGGTTTAGGGTGAGTGTTAGGTTGAGACTGAGGGTTAGGGTTAGCGTTAGTGTTAGGGTGAGGGTTAGGATGGGGGTTAGGGTTCTTGTTAGGGTTGGGTGAGGGTTAGGTTGAGCGTAAGGATTAGGGTGAGGGTTAGTTTGATGGTGAGGGATAGGGTAATGGTGAGGGTAAGGGTTAGGGTTAGGGTGAGAGTGAGGGTTAGGTTAAGTGTAAGGGTTAGGGTCAGGGTTAGGTTAAGGGTGAGCGTTAGGATTAGCATTGGGGTTAGGGTTAGGATGATTGTTAGGGTTGGGGTTAGGGTGCAGGTTAGTGTTAGGGTTAGAGTGAGGGTAAGGGTCAGGTTTAGGGTTAGGATTAGGTTTAGTGTTAGGGTGAGGCTGAGGCTGAGGGTGAGTGTGAGTGTGAAGTTTTAGGTTAGGGTTAGGTTTAGGGTGAGGGTGATGTTTTTGTTTAGGAAAGGTTGAGGTTAGATTTAGGGTGAGGATTAGGGTGGGGGTGAGGTTTAAGTTGAGTGTTATGGTTAGGGTGAGTGTTAGGGTTAGGGTTAGGGTTAGGGTTAGGGTTAGGGTGATGTTTAGTGTGACGGTGAAGGTGAGAGTGAGGGTGCGGGTGAGGGTTAGGGTTACGGTGAGGGTTAGGGTTAGGGTTATGGTTAGGATTAGCGTGAGGGTAAGGGTTTTATTGACATTCAGGTTGAGGGTGAGTGTTAGGGTTAGGTTTAGGCTTAGGGTGAGGGTTAGGTTGAGGGTTAGGGTTAGGGTTAGGGTGATGGTTAGGGTGAGGATTAGGGTGAAGTTTAGGGCTAGGGTTAGGGTTTGGCTTAGGGTGAGAAGGGGTAGGGTGAGGGTTAGGGAGAGGGTGAGGGATAGGTTATTGTGAGGGTAAGGTTTAGGCTAAGGCTTAGGTTGAGAATGAGCATTTGTGTTAGCACAGGGTTGGGTTGAGCATGAAGGTTAGGGTTAGCCTGAGGGGTAGTTTTAGGGTTAGGGTTAGGGTTAGGGTTAGGGTGAGGTTAAGGTTTACGGTGTGGGTGAGGTGAGGGTTAGGGTTAGCCTTAGGGCGAGGGTGAGGGTTTGGGTTAGGGTTAGGGTGAATGTGAGTGTGAGGGTTAGGTTTAGGATTAGGGTTAGGGTTACAGTTAGCTGAGGTTGAGGGTATGAGTGAGAGTGAGGGCTAGGTTTAGGGTTAGAGAAAGGGTTAGGGTTAGGTTTAGGGTTAGTATTAGAGTTAGGGTTAGGTTTAGGCTGAGGTTGAGGGTGAGGTTGAGGGTGAAGGTGAAGTTTTAGTTTTAGGGTTAGAGTTACGGTTAGGTTGAGCACTAGGATGAGGGTGAGGGTTAGGATTAGCATTAGGGTTAGGGTGAGGCTTAGGGTGAGGGTTGAGTGTTAGGTTTAGTGTTAGGGTGAGGGTGAGGGTTAGGGTTAGTGTGAGGATGAGGGTCTGAGTTAGGATTAGGGTTAGGGTTACATTTAGGGTTAGGGTGATGGTGAGGGTTAGAATTAAGATTAGGGTTAGGGTTAGAGTTAGGTGAGAGTGAGGGTGAGGGTTAGGGTTTGGGTTAGAATTATAGTGAGGGTGGCAGGAGGGTTAGAGTTAGGATTAGGATTATAATTATGGTTAAGGATAGGGTGAGGGTTAGGGTGAGGCTTAGGGTTAGGATTAGGGTTAGTTTTAGTGTGAGGATCAGGGTGAGGGTGAGGGTTAGGGTGAGGGTGAGAAGGAGGGTGAGGGTTAGGGTGAGCTTTAGGGTTAGGGTTAGGGTGAGGGTTAGGTTATGGCTGAGGTTTATGTATAGGGCAAGTGTTAGGGTTACGGTGAGGGTGAGGGTTAGGGTGATGGTGAGGGTTAGGGTTAGGGTTAGCGTGAGGTTTAGGGTTAGAGTTAGGGTTAGTGTAAGGTTTATAGTTAGGGTGACGGGTAGGATTAGGGTTAGGATTAGGGTTAGGATGAGGGTGACGGTGAGGGTTATGGTTAGGGTTAGGTTTAGGGTGAGGGTTAGGGTTAGGGTAAGGCTTAGGGTTGGGGTTAGCATAAGGGTGAGTGTGAGGGTGATGGTTAGGGTTAAGTTTAGGGTGAAGGTGAGGTTAGGGTTAGGGTTAGGGTTAGGGTTAGGGTGAGGGTGAGGGTGAGGGTTAGGGTTAGGATTAGGTTTGGGGTTAGGTTTAGGATGAGGGATAGGATGAGGGTTAGAGTTAGGGTTAGTGTGAGGGTTACGGTTACGGTTATGGTGAGAGTAAGGTTTAGGGTGAGGGTTAGATTGAGTTTGAGGGTTAGGGTTAAGGTGAGGTTTAGGGTGAGTTTTAGGATTAATGTAAGGGTTAGGGTTAGGGTGAGGGTAAGAGTTATAGTGAGAGTTATTGTGAGGGTGAGCGTTAGGGTTAGGGTTAGGGTAAGGTTTAGGGTGAGCGTTAGGGTGAGGGTTTGGGTTCGGGTTAACATTAGGGTTAGGTTGAGGGTGAGGGTTAGGGTGTAGGTTAGGGTTAGGGTTAGGGATAGGGTGAGGATTAGGTTTAGTGTGAGGGTGAGGTTCTGGGTTAGGGTTAGGTTTATGGTTAGATTTAGGATGAGGGTGATGTTGAGGGTTAGATTTAGGATTAGCGTTAGGGTTATGGTTAGGGTTAGGGTGAGGGTGAGGGTGAGGCTTAGGGTTATGGTTAGGGTGAGGTTTAGGTTTAGGGTGAAGGCTATGGTGAGTGTGAGGGTTAGAGTGAGTGTGACGGTGAGGGTGAGGGTTTTGGTTAGGTAAGGGTTAGGGTTAGGGTTAGGGTGAGGATTAGGGTGAGAGTGAGGCTTAGGTTGAGTGTTAAGGTTAGGGTGAGGGTTAGGGTGAGGCTAAGGGTAAAGGTGATTATTCGGGTTCGGGTGAGGGGGAGGGTTTGGGTGAGGTTGAGGGTTCTTGTGTGGGTTAGGGTTAGGTTTAGGGTGAGGGATAGGGTGACATTGAGGGTTAGCGAGAGGGTGAGATTTAGGATTAGGGTTAGGGTGAGGGTTAGGTTTAGGGTTCGGGTTAGGATGAGGGGTAGGGTTATGTTTAGGGAGAAGTTTAGGGTTACAGTGAGGGTTTGGGTTAGTTTGAGTGTTAGGGTGAAGGTGAGTTTGAGGTTGAGGGTTAGGTTGAAGGTGATGGTGACAGTGAGGGTTAGATTTAGGATTCGGGTTAAGGTTAGGGTGAGGGTTAGGGTTATGGTTAGGGTTAGTTTGAGGGTGAGGGTGAGGCTTAGTGTCTGGGTTAAGGTTAGGTTTATGTTTAGGGTGAGGGCTACGGTGAGGGTGAGGGTTAGGGTGAGTGTGAAGGTGAGGTTGAGGGTTAGGGTTAGGGTGACTCTTAGGGTTAGGTTTAGGGTGAGGCTTATGGTTAGGGTGATGTTTAGGGTGAGGGTGAATGTGAGAGTGAGGCGGGTGAGGGTTAGGGTTAGGGTGAAGGTTAAGGTTAGGGTTAGCATTAGGGTTAGGGTGAGACTTAGGGTGAGGGTTTAGTGTTAGGGTTAGGGTGAGGGTGAGGGTGTGGGTTAGGGTGAGGGTGAGGGTGAGGTTTTCGGTTAGGGTGGGGGTTAGAGTTACAGTGAGAGTGAGGGTGAGGGTGAAGGTTAGGATTAGGGTTAGCGTTAGCCATAGGATGAGGTTGAGGTTCAGGGTTAGTGAGTTTTTGAGGGTTAGGGATACCGTTAGGGTTAGTGTTAGGGTGAAGGTTAGGGTTAGGGTTAGGGTTAGGATGAGGGTTAGGGTAAGGGGCAGGGTTAGGGTTAGGGTTAGGGTTAGGGTTAGGGTTAAGGTTAGGGTGAGTGTGAGGCTTAGGGATAGGGTTAGGGTGAGGGTTAGGGTTAGGTTGATTTTTAGGGTGTCAGTGAGGGTTAGGGTGAGAGTGAGGTTCAGCGTGAGGGTTAGGGTTAGGGTGAGGGTGAGTGTGAGTGTGACGGTTAGGATTAGGTTTAGGGTGAGGGTAAGGCTTAGGGTTAGGATTAGGGTTAGTGTAAGGGTTAGGCTGAGCGAGAGGGTGAGGTTGAGGGTGAGGGTGAGGGTTAGGGTGAGTGTTAGTGTTAGACAGAGGGTTAGGGTGAGGGTGAGTTTGAGGGTCAGGGTGAGGTTGAGGGTGAGGTTGAGGGTGAGAGTTAGGATTAGGGTTCCGGTTAGGGTGAGGGTGAGGGTGAGGGTGAGGGTGAGGTTTAGGTTTAGGTTTAGGGTTAGTGTTATTGTCAGGGTTATGGTTAGGGTTTGGATTAGGGTGAGAATGAGGGTGAGGGTTAGCATGAAGATTAGAGTTAGGGTTATGGTTAGGGTGAGGCTGAGGATGAGGGTTAGGTTTAGGGTTAGGGTTAGGGTTAGGATGAGGGTTAGGCTGAGGGTTAGAGTTAGGGTTAGTGTGAGGCTTAGGGTTAGGGTTACGGTTAGGGTGAGGGCAAGGGTTAGGGTGAGGGTTAGGGTGAGTTTGAGGGTTGATGTTAGGGTGAGGTTTAGGGTGAGTTTTAGTGTTAATGTTAGGCTTAGGGTTAGGGTGAGGGTAAGGGTTATAGTGAGAGTTATTTTGAGGGTGAGGGTTAGGGTTAGGGTGAGGGTTAGGGTAAGGGTTTGGGTTCGGGTTAGCATTAGGGTTAGGTTGAGGGTGAGGGTTAGGGTGAGGCTTAGGGTTAGGGTGAGGGATAGGGTTAGTGTAAGGGTTAGGGTGAGGGTTTGGGTGAGGGTTTGGTTAAGGTTTAGGGTTAGGGTGAGGGTTAGGATGAGGGTAAGATTTAGGGTGAGGTTTAGGGTGAGGTTGAGTATTAGGGTTAGCATTAGTCTTAGTGTGATGGTTAGGGTTAGGTGTAGCATTAGGGTTAGTGTTAGGATTAGGTTGAGGGTTAGGATTAGGGTTAAGGTGAGGGTGATGTTTAGTGTTAGCATTAGGTTTATGGTTAGGGTTAGAGTGAGGGTGAGGGTGATGGTTAAGTATAGGATTAGGTTTAGTGTTAAGGTGAGGCTGAGGTTGAGGATGAGGTTGATGCTGAGGGTTGGGTTAGGGTTAGGCTTAGAGTGAGGGCTAGGCTGAGGGCGAGGGTTAGGGTGAGGGTTAGGGTGAGGGTGGGGTTTTAAGTTAGGAAAGGGTTACGGTTAGGTTTAGGGTGAGGATTAGGCTGAGGGTGAGGTTGAAGGTGAGGGTTAGGGTTAAGGTGAGGGTTAGGGTTAGAGTTAGGCTGAGGGTTAGGGTTAGGATTAGGGTTAGGGTTAGGCTGAGGGTGAGAGTGAGGGTGAGGGTGAGGGTTAGGTTGTAGGTGAGGGTTAGGGTTAGGGTGAGGGTTAGGGTGACGGTGTGGGTTAGGTTGAGGGTTAGGATTAGTGTGAGGGTTAGGATTAGGATTAGTGTGAGGAAAAGGGTTAGGGTGAGGATTAGGATGAGTGTAAGAGTTAGTGTAAGGTTTAGCCTTAGGGTTAGGGAGAGGTATAGGGTTAGAGTTCCGGTTAGGGTTAGGATGAGGTTTATGGTTGGGGTGAGTGTTAGGGTTACAGTTAGGGTGAGTGTGAGGGTGAGGTTTCGGGTTCGGGTTCGGGTTAGGGTATGGATTAGGGTTAATTTTATGGTGAGTGTAAGGGTTAGGGTGAGGTTTAGGGTGAGGGTTAGGATTACGGTGAGGGTTAGGGTGACGTTGAGGGTTAGGGTGACAGTGAGGGTTAGAGAGGGTGAGGTTTAGGTTTAGTGTTAGCGTTAGGGCGAGGGTTAGGGTCAATGTTTGGATTTGGTTGACAGTTAAAGTGAGGATTAGTGTTAGGTTTAGGTTTAGGGTTAGTGTCAGGATTAGGGTTAGTGTTAGGTTTATACTGAGATTAAGGTTTAAGGTGAGTGTTAGGCTGATGGGTAGGTTTAAGGTAAGGGTGAGGGAGAGGGTGAGGGTAAGGATTAGGGTGAGGGTTAGGGTGAGGGTGAGGCTCAGGGTTAGCATTAGGGTTAGGGTTTGTGTTAGAGTGAGGGGTAGGGTTAGGGTTCAGGTGAGGATGAGGGTTAGGGTTAGCATTAGGTTTAGGGTTAGGGTGAGGATGAGGGAGAGGGCTAGTTTTAGGGTGATTGTGAGGGTGAGGGTTAGGTTTAGGGGTAGGGTGAGGTTAAGGTTAAGGTGTGGGTTCTGGTTAGGGTGAGGGGGAGGCTAAGGATTAGGGTGAGGTTTAGGGTGTGAGTGAGGGTTAGGGTTTGAATTAGAGTTAGTGTTAGGGTTAGGGTGAGGGTGAAGGTGAGGGTTAGGGTTAGGGTTAGGGTTAGGGTTTGGATGAGGGTCAGGATGAGGGTGAGGGTGAGGGTTAGTTTTAAGGATAGGGTTAGGGTTAGGGATAGGATTAGTGTAAGGGTGAGTGCTAGGGTGAGTGTGAGGGTTAGGGTTTGGTTAGGGTGAGGGTAATTGTTAGTGTGAGGGGTAGTGTGAGGGTTAGGGTTAGGGTGAGGGTGAGGTTTAGGTTTAGTGTGAGGGAGTGGGTTAGGGTTACGGTTAGTGTTAGGGTAAGGTTAAGGGTTACAGTGAGGGTTAGAGTGAGAGTGAGGTTTAGGTTTAGCGTGAGTGTGAGGGTGAGGGTCAGAGTGAGGGTTCGTATTAGAGTTAGGATTACAGTTGGGGTGAAGGTGAGGGTTATGTTTAGCGTTAGGGTGAGGGTTAGGTTTAGGGTGATGTTTAGGGTGAGGGTGAGTGTAAGGGTGAGGGTGATGGTTCGGGTGAGGTTGAGGATTAGGGTGTGGATGAGGGTTAGTGTGAGGGTGAGGGTTAGGGTTAGGTTTAGGCTGTGGGTTAGGGTTAGGATTAGGGTGAGGGATAGGGTCAGGGTTAGGGTGAGGTTTAGGGTTAGGTTTAGAGTAAGTGTGAGGATAAGTGTTATGGTGAGGGATAGGGTTATTGTTAGGGTTAGAGTTAGGTGAGGGTTATTGTTAGGGTTAGGGTTAGGGTTAGGATGAGGGTTAGGGTAAGGGTTAGGGTTGGTGTTAGGGTAATGGTGAGTGTGAGGGTGATGGTTACGGTTAGGTTTAGGGTGAAGTTGAGGGTTCGGTTTATGATTAGGTTTAGGGTTAGGCTTAAGGTGAGGGTGAGGGTGAGGGTGAGGGTTAGGGAGAGGTTTAGTTTTAGGTTTAGGGTTAGGGTGAGAGTGAAGATTAGGTTGAGGTGAGGGTTCGGGTTTGGGTGAAGGTTAGGGTGATGGTGAGGGTCAGGGTGAGGGTGAGGTTTAGGTTTAGTGTTAGCTTTAGAGTGAGGGTTAGGATCAGGATAGGATTAGAGTGAGTGTTAAGGTGAGGGTTAGGGTTAGGGTTAGGGTGAGCGTGAGGAGTAGGTTTAGGTTTAGGTTTAGGGTGAGGGTGAGGGTGAGGGTTAGGGTTTATGGTTCGGGTTAGGGTAAGGGTTAGGATTATGGTAAGTGTGAGGGCTATGGTGAGGATGAGGGTTAGGGTTAGGTTTAGGGTGATGGTTAGGGTTACGGTGAGGGATAGGGTTAGGGTTAGTGTGAGGGTGAGGGTTAGTTTTAGTGTGAGGGTTAGGGTTTGTGTTAGGTTTAGGGTAAGATTAAGTTTTAGGATGAGGTTTAGGGTAAGAGTGAGGGTTAGGGTTAGCGTGAGTTTAAGGGTGAGGGTTAGGGTTATTGTTAGGGTTAGGGTGAAGGTGAGGGTTATGTTTAGGGTTAGGGTGAGGGTGAGGGTGAGGGTTAGCGTTTATGGTTCGGGTTAGGGTAAGGGTTAGGATTATGGTAAGTGTGAGGGCTATGGTGAGGATGAGGGTTAGGGTTAGGTTTAGGGTGATGGTTAGGGTTACGGTGAGGGATAGGGTTAGGGTTAGTGTGAGGGTGAGGGTTAGTTTTAGTGTGAGGGTTAGGGTTTGTGTTAGGTTTAGGGTAAGATTAAGTTTTAGGATGAGGTTTAGGGTAAGAGTGAGGGTTAGGGTTAGCGTGAGTTTAAGGGTGAGGGTTAGGGTTATTGTTAGGGTTAGGGTGAAGGTGAGGGTTATGTTTAGGGTTAGGGTGAGGGTGAAGGTGAGGGTTAGCGTTTATGGTTCGGGTTAGGGTAATGGTTAGGATTATGGTAAGTGTGAGGGCTATGGTGAGGATGAGGGTTAGGGTTAGGTTTAGGGTGATGGTTAGGGTTACGGTGAGGGATAGGGTTAGGGTTAGTGTGAGGGTGAGGGTTAGTTTTAGTGTGAAGGTTAGGGTTTGTGTTAGGTTTAGGGTAAGATTAAGTTTTAGGATGAGGTTTAGGGTAAGAGTGAGGGTTAGGGTTAGCGTGAGTTTAAGGGTGAGGGTTAGGGTTATTGTTAAGGTTAGGGTGAAGGTGAGGGTTATGTTTAGGGTTAGGGTGAGGGTTAGGGTTAGGGTGATGTTTAGGGTGAGGGTGAGGGTTAGGGTGAGATTGAGGTTTCATGTGAGGGTGAAGGTTAGGGTGAGGGTGAGGTTTAGGGTTAGGGTTAGATTTAGGGTGTAGGTTAGGGTTAGGGTTAGGGTTAGGATGATGGTTAAGTTTGCGTTTAGGGTAAGGGTGAGGGTGACAGTGAGGATGAGGGCTAGGTTTAGGGTGAGTGTGAGGGTTAGGTTTAGGATTAGTGTTAGTATGATGGTGAGGGTGAAGTTTACAGTTAGTGTTAGTTTTCGGGCGAGGGTGACGTTTAGGTTTAGGATTAGGGTTAGGGTTAGGTTTCGGCTTAGGGTGAGAGTAAGGATGAGGGTGAGATTTAGGGTGTGGTTGAGGGTTAGGTTTAGGGTGAGGTTTAGGGTGATGGTGAGCATTAGGTGAGGGTGAGATTTAGGTTTAGTGTTAGACATAGGCTGAGGGTTAAGATCAGGGTCAGGATTAAGGTGAGGGTTAGGGTTAGGGTTATATTTAGGTTTAGAGTTAGTGTGAGGATTAGGTTTAGGGTGAGAGTAAGCGTTAGGGTGAGGGTTAGACTGAGGGTGAGGGATAGTTTTAGTGTTAGTGTTAGGGTGAGCATGTGGGTGAGGATTAGGTTTAAGGTTAAGGTTAGGGTGAGGATTAGGGTGAGGGCAAGTGTTAGGATTAGCTTTAGGTTGAGGGTCTGGGATAGGGTTGTGGTGAGGTGAGGGTGAGGGTGAGTGTGAGGGTTAGGGTTAGGGTTAGCTTTAGGGTGAGGGTGAGGTTTAGGTTTAGGGTGAGGGTGAGGGTTTAGTTTAGGTAAGGGTTAGGGTAAGATTACGGTGAGAATTTGGATGAGGTTGAGGGTTAAGGTGAGCGTTAGGGTTAGGGTGAGCGTTAGGGTTAGGATTAGGGTGAGGGTTATTGTTAGGGTGATGTTTAGGGTGAGGATGAGGGTGAAGGTTCGGGTGAGGGGGAGGGTTAGGTTTAGGGTTAGTGTGAGTGTTATAGTTAGGGTTAGGGTTAGGGTGATGGTGAGGGTTAGGGTTAGGGTGAGTGTGAGGTTGAGGGTGAGGGTGAGGCTTAGGGTTAGGGTGAGGGTTAGTGTTAGGGTTAGGGTTAGGGTGAGGGTGAGCGTTAGGGTGAGAGTGAGGGTTCGGTGAGGTGGAGGGGTAGTGGGAGCGTTATGGTTATGGTTCTGGTTGGAGTTATGGTGAGAGTGTGGATGAGGGTTAGGTTTAGGATTAGGGTTAGGGTTAGACTGAGGGTGAGTGTGAGTGTGAGGGTGAGGGTGAGGGTTAGCGTTAGGGTGAGGGTTAGGTTTAATGTTAGGGTAGGGTTAGCATGAGGGATAGGGTTAGTGTTAGATTTAGGATGAGGGTTAGGCTGTGGGGTAGGGTTAGCGTTAGGGTGAGGGTTAGGGTTAGTGTGACTTTTAGGGTTAAGTTTAGGGTCAGGGTTAGGATTGGGGTTAGGGTGAAGGTTAGGGTTTTGGTTAGGGTGAGGGTGAGGTTTAGGGTTAGGGATAGGGTTAGGGTGAGGTTCGGGTGAGGGCTAGGGTGAGTGTGAGGGTTAGGATAAGGGTTAGGGATAGGGTGAGAATTAGGTTTAGAATTAGGGTTAGGGTTTGGGGTAGGGTTAGGGTGAGGGCTAGGGTGAGTGTGAGGGTTAAGGATAGGTTTAGGGATAGGGTGAGGATTAGGGTTAGGGTTTGGGTTAGGGTGAGGTTTAGGCTGATGTGTAGGGTTATAGTTAGGGTGAGGATTAGGTTTAGTGGGAGTGTTAAGGTTAGGTTTAGGGTTAGGGTTAGTGTGAGGGTTCGGGTGAGGGTTCGGGATAAGGTGTGGGTGACAGATAGGGTTAGTGTGAGGACTAGGTTTAGGTTTAGGGGTACTGTTAGGGTTAGGGTTAGGGTGAGGGTAAGGGTTAGATTTAGGGTGATTGTGAGGGTAAGGGTTAGGGTTAGTGTTAAAGTTAGGGTGAGGGTTCGGGTTAGTGTGAGGGTTAGGGTTAGAGTTAGGGTGAGGGTGAGGGTTAGGATTAGAGTTAGGGTTAGGATTAGGTTTAGGGTGAGGTTGAGGTTTAGTGTTAGGGTGAGGGTTAAATTTATTGTTAGGGTTAGGGTTCGGTTGAGGATGAGGGTGAGGTTGAGGGGTAGGATTAGGTTAGGGTTAGGCTTAGGCTGAGGGTGAGGGTGAGGATGAGGTTGATGTTTAGTGTTAGGGTTAGGGTGAGTGTGAGGGCTAGGGTGAGGGTGAGGGCTAGGGTGAGGGTGAGGTTGAGGGTGTCGTTTACTTCAGGGTTAGGGTTAAGCTGAGATTATCGTTAGGGTGAGGGTTATGGTTAGGGTTAGGGTGTGGGTTAAGGTTAAGGTGATGTTTAGGGTGAGGGTTAGGGTGAGAGTTAGGGTGAGGTTTACGGTTTGTGTTAGGATTAGGGTTAATGTGAGGGTGAGGTTTAGGGTTAGAGTTAGGGTTATGGGGGGGTGAAATTGAAGGTCAGGTTTAGGGTTAGTGTTAGAGTTAGGGTTAGCATGAGGGTTAGGTTGAGATTTATGGTTAGGGTTAGGGTTAGGGTTAGGATGAGCGTTAGGCTGAGGGTTAGGGTTAGGGTTAGTGTGAGGGTTAGGGTTAGGTTATGGTTAGGGTTAGGGTTCAGTTAGGGTGAAGGTTAGTTTTAGGTTTACGGTTAGGATAAGGTTTAGGGTGAGGGTTAGGGTTAGGGTTAGTGTGAGGGTTAGGTTTAGGGTTAGGGTTAGGGTGTGGACTATGGTGAGGGTGAGGGTTAGGGTGAGGGTTAGGGTTAGGGTCAGGGGTAGGTTGAGTTTTAGGATTAAGGTAAGGACTAGGGTTAGGCTGAGGGTGAGAGTGAGGTTGGGGGTGAGGGTTAGGGTTAGAGTGAGAATTAGAGTGAGGGTGAGGGGGAGGGGGAGAGTTTGGTTTAGGGTTAGATTTAGTTTTAGAGTGAGGGTTAGGATTAGGGTAGCACTAGCTTTAGGCTGAGGGTGAGGGTGAGCTTGAGGTTGAGGTTGAGGTTTAGGGTTAGAGTGAGGGTTAGGTTTAGGGGTAGGTTTAGGGTGACAGTTAGGGTTAGGGTTAGGGTTAGGATGAGCGTTAGGCTTAGGGTAAGGTTTAGGGGTAGTGTGAGGTTTAGTGTGAGGGTTAGGTTTAGGGTTAGGGTTAGGGTGTGAGCTAGGGTGAGGGTGAGGTTTAGGGTGAGAGTGAGGTTGAGGGTTTAGTTTAGGTAAGGCTTAAGGTAAGGTTAGGTTGAGAATTAGGGTGAGATTGAGGGTTAAGTTGAGGTTTAGTGTTAGGGTGGATGTTAGGGTTACTGTGAGGTTTCGGGTTACGCTTAGGGTGAGGTTGAGGGTAAGTTTTTTGGTGAGGGTTATGGTGAGCTTGAGGGTTAGTATTAGAGTTAAGGATAGGATTAGGGTGAGGGTGAGGGTGAGAGTTAGTGATAGGGTGAGGGTTAGGGATGGGGTGAGGGTTAGGGTTAGGTTTAGGGTTGGGGTGAGGATGAGGGTGAGGGTGAGGGTTAGGGTTATGGTTAGGGGTAGGGTGAGGTTTAGGCTGAGGTTGAGGGTGAGGGTGAGGGTGAGGTTGAGGGTTAGGTTTACGGTGAGGGTTAGGGTGAGGGTGAGGGTTAGGGTTAGGTTTAGTATTAGGATTACGGTTAGGGTTAGGATGAGTGTGAGGGTTAGGGTTAGGTTTAGGTTTAGGCTGAGGGTGAGTGTGAGGGTTAGGGTGAGTGTTAGGGTTAGGGACATGGGGAGGGTTAGGATGAGGATTAGGGTTATGATTAGGGTTAGGGTGAGGCCGAGGGAGAGGTTGAGGTTTAGGGTTAGTGTTAGGGTGATGTTTAGGGTTAGGGTTAGGGTTAGGTTTAGGGTGAGTGTGAGGTTTAGGGTTTGAGTTAGGGTTAAGGTGAGGCTGAGTGTGAGGCTTTGGGTTAGGTTTAGGATTACGATTATGGAAAATGTTAGTGTGAGTGTGTGGTTTAGGGTTAGGGTTTGCTTAGGTTTACACTGAGGGTGAGGGTGAGGGTGTGGGTTAGGGTTAGGATTTGGGTTAGGGTGAGGGTGAGTGGGTGTGTTAGGGTTAGGTTTAGGTTTAGGCTAAGGTTTAGGCTAATGGTGAGGTTGAAGTTGAGGGTTAGTGTTAGTGTGAGGTTTAGGGTAAGGTTTAGGGGGAGGGTTAGGATGAAGGTTAGGGTTAGGATTAGGGTTAGGATGAGAGTGAGGGTGAGGGTTAGGGATGGTGTTAGGGTGAGGGTTAGGATGTGGGTTAGGATTAGTGTTAGGGTGAGGGCTGGGGTGAGGGTGAGGTTTAGGGTTAGGGTTAGTGTTCGTTTTAGGTTTAGGTTTAGGTTGAGGATGAGTTTTAGGGTTAGAGTTAGGGTACGGGTGAGGCTGAGATTGAGGGATAGGTTTAGGGTTAGTGTTACAGTTAGTGTTTCGGTGAGGGTTAGGATGAGCATGAGCATTAGCATTAGTGTTAGGATTAGGATTAGAGTCAGGGTTAGGGTGAGTGTGAGGGTTAGGGATAGGGTTAGGTTTAGGATTAGGGATAGGATGAGGATTAGGGTGAGTGTGAGGGTTAGGGTTAGGGTGAGGGTTAGGGTTAGGGTTAGGGTGAGAGTTAGGGTTCGGTTAAGTTTAGGGTTAGTGTGAGGGTTAGGGTTAGGGTTAGGGTGAGATTTAGGGTTAGGGTTAGGTTGAGGTTTAGGGTTAGGGTAAAGATGAGGGTTAGGGTTAGGGTTACTGTGAGGGTTAGGATGCGGATTAGGGTTATGATTAGCGTTAGGGTGAGGGCTAGGATGAGGGTGAGGATTAGGGTTATTGTTAGGGTAAGGTTTAGGGTTAGGGTTAGGTTTAGGGTGAGGGTTAGGATGAGGGTTAGTGTTACGGTGAGGGTGAGGGTTAGGGTTGGAGTGAGGGTTAGGGTTAGGATTAGGGTTCATGTGAGGTTGAGGTTAAGGGTTAGTGTTAGGGTTAGGTGAGGCTGAGGGTGAGGGTTAGGGTTAGTGTTAGCGTTAGGTTTAGGGTTAGGTTTAGGGTGAGGGTTAGGGTGAGGCTGAGGATTGGGGTTAGGGTTAGAATTAGGATTAGGTTTAGGGTTAGGGTGAGAGTGAGGGTTAGGTTTAGGTTTATGGTTAGGCTTAGGTTTAGGCTGAGGGTGAGGGTGAGGGTGAGTGTTAGTGTTAGTTTGAGGGTTAGGTTTAGGGTATGTGGAGGGTTAGAATGAGGGTTAGGGTTAGGATTACGGTTAGGCTGATGGTTAGGGTGAGGTTGAGGTTTAGGGTTAGTGTTAGGGTGAGGTTTAGGGTTAGGGTTTTGTTTGGGGTGAGTGTGAGGTATAGGGTTTGAGTTAGAGTTAACATGAGGCTGAGGGTGAGGCTTAGGGTTAGGGTTAGGATTAGGATTAGGGTAAGGTTTAGGGTGAGTGTGAGGGTTAGTGTTAGGGTTAGTCTCATGGTTACACTCAGGGTAAGGGTGAGGATTAGGTTTAGGTTTAGGTTTAGGGTGACAGTGAGTGTGTGTGTTAGGGTTAGGTTTATGTTTAGGCTAAGAGTTAGGCTAAGGGTGAGTTTGAGGGTGAGGGTTAGGGTTAGGTTGAGGTTTAGGGTTAGGGTGATGTTTAGGGTTAGTGTGAGTGTTAGTATTAGGGTTAGGTTTAGTGTTAGGGTGAGGGTAAATTTTAGGGTTAGGGTTAGGTTTATGATGAGGGTTATGGTTTAGGTGAGGTTTAGGGTTAGGATAATGTAAGGGTGAGGGCTAGGCTGAGGGTTAGGGTGAGGGTTAGGGTTAGGCTTAGAGTTAGGATGAGGGCTAGTGTTAGGGTTTGGGTTAGGGTGAGGGTGAGGCTGAGGATTAGGGTTAGGTTTAGGGTTAGGTTTAGGGTTAGGTTTATGGTGAGTGTTAGTGTTAGGGTCAATGTTAGGGTTACAATGAGGGTTGGGGTTAGGCTTAGGGTTAGGTTTAGGCTTAGAGTTATGGTGAGGGTTAGGATGAGAATTAGGTTTACTATTAGGGTTAGGGTGAGGGCTAGGGTGAAGGTGAGGATTAGCGTTAGTGTTAGGGTAAGGTTTAGGTTTAGGGATAGGGTTAGGTTTAGGGTTAGTATGAGGGTTAGGTTTAGGGTGAGGTTTAGGGTTAGGATTAGGGTTAGGCTGAGTTTGAGTTTTAGCATTAGGGTTAGGGTTAGTGTTAGGCTTAGGTTTAGGATTAGGATTACTTTTATTGTTAGGGTTAGGTTTAGAGTTATGGTGAGGGTGAGGGTGAGTGTTAGATTTAGGGTGAGGTTTAGGTTTAGGGTTAGGATTAGGGTTAGGGTGATAGTGAGGTTTATGATGAGATTTAGATTTAGTTGGAAGATTAGGTAGAGGGTTAGGTTTAGGGTAAGTGTTAGGGTTAAGTTTAGGTTGAGGGTTAGGTTGAGGTTTAGGGATAGGGTTAGGGTTAGGATTAGAGTTAGGGTGAGGGTGAGTGTGAGGTTTAGGGTTAGAATTAGGCTTAGGCTTACGGTTAGGCTAAGGGTGAGGGTGGTGTTGAAGATTAGGGTTAGGGTTATGGTTAGGTTTAGTGTTAGGGTGAGGGTTAGTGTTAGGGTTAGGGTTAGAGTTAGGGTTAGGGTGAGGGTGACGTTTAGGGTAGAGTTAGGGTTAGGGTGAGTGTTAGGTTTA
Organism: Dipodomys merriami; assembly: GCF_024711535.1. Lineage (NCBI taxonomy): Eukaryota > Metazoa > Chordata > Mammalia > Rodentia > Heteromyidae > Dipodomys > Dipodomys merriami. The sequence goes on along the minus strand of NW_027202619.1, from coordinate 133,449 downwards.
GAGTGAAGGTTAGGGTGGGGTTGAGGTTAAGGGTAAATTTTAGGGTTAGGCTCAGCGTGAGGGTTACGGTAAGGGTGAGGGTTAAGGTAAGGTTGAGGGTTAGGGTTAGGGTGAGGGTTAGGGTAAGGTTTAGGATGAGGATGAGGGTTAGATTGAGGATTAGTGTTAGGTTTAGTGTGAAGTTTAGGGTGAGGATGACGGTTAGGGTTAGGGCGACGTCTAGGGAGAGGGTGAGGTTTAGGGTTAGTGTTAGGGTGCGGTGTAGGGTTAAGTTGATGGTTAGGGTTAGTGTGAGGTTTAGTGTTGGGGTTACGGTTAGTGTTAGGGGAAGGGGAAGTGTTAGGGTGAGGGTTAGGGTTAGGTTGAGGGTTATGTTTAGGGTGAGGATGAGGGTTAGGGATAGGGTTATTGTTAGTGTTAGGGTTAGGGTTAAGGTTATGGTGAGGGTGAGTGTGAGGGATAGGGTTAGGGCTAGTATGAGGGTTAGGGATAGGGTTATGTTTAGGTTTAGGGTCAGGTTGAGGTTTAGTGTTAGAGTTAGGGTTAGGTTGAAGCTGAGTGTGAGGGTTATGGTTAGGATTAATGTTAGGGGTAGGCTTAAGATGATGGTTAGGTTGAGGGAGAGGGTTAGAGTTAGGGTTAGGAATGGAATTAGGGTTAGTGTTAGGGTGAGTGTGAGGGTTAGGGTTAGGGTTAGGCTTAGGGTTTGATTTAGGTTTAGATTTAGCGTTAGGGTGATGGTGAAGGTTAGGGTTAGTTAGGTTTAGGGTGAGTTTTAGGTTGAGGGTTAGGGTAAGGGTCAGTGTTAGGGTTATGGTTAGGGTGAGAGTTAGGGGGAGGGTTAGGCTTAGGGTTAGGGTTAGGGATAGGATTAGGGTTAGCGTGAGGGTGAGTGTGTTTGTTAGGTTTAGGTTTAGTGTTAGTCTTAGGGTTAGGCTGATGGTGAGGTTGAGGTTGAGGGTTTGGGTTACGGGGAGGGTTTCGATGAGGGTTAGATTTAGGATTAGGGTTAGGGTAAGGGCTAGGGTGAGTGTGAGGGTGAGGTTTAAGGTTAGGGTTATGGTTAGGGTGAGGGTAAGGTTTAGGGTTAGAGTTTAGGGTGAGGGTTAGTGTGAGGGTGAGGGTTAGGGTTAGGTTTAGGATTAGGATTAGGGTTTGGGTTAGTGTGAGTGTGAAGGTTAGGTTTAGGGTTAGACTTAGGGTTCGGCTGAGGGTTAGGGTGAGGATTAGGGTTAGGATTAGGGTTAGGTTGAGTTTGAGTGTTAGCATTAGGGTTGGTGTTAGGGTTAGGTTTACCGTTAGGATTACTGTTATTGTTAGGTTAGGGTTAGAGTTATGGTGAGGGTGAGGGTGAGGGTGAGTGTTAGGGTTAGGGTGAGGTTTATGGTTAGGGTTAGGATTAGGGTTAGTGGGAGGGTGTGTTTTATGGTTAGATTTAGTTTTACTTGGAGTGTTAGGTCGAGGGTTAGAGTTAGGCTAAGTGTTAGGGTTAAGGTTAGGTTGAGGGTTAGGTTGAGATTTAGGGTTAGGGTTAGGGTTAGGGTTAGGGTTAGGATTAGGGATAGGGTGATTGTGAGTGTGAGGTTTAGGGTTAGAGTTAGGCTTAGGCTTAGGGTTAGGCTGAGGGTGAGTTTGGGGGTGAGGATTAGGTTTAGAGTGATGGTTAGGGTTAGGGTTAGGGTAAGGGATTGTGTTAGGGTTAGGGTTAGAGTGAGGGTTAAGGTGAGGGTGAGGTTTAGGGGTAGATTTTTGGTTAGGGTGAGGGTTAGGATTAGAGTGAGGGTTAGGGTGGGGGTGACAGTAAGTGTAAATGTGATTGTTAGGCTGATGGTGAGGGTTAAGGTAAGGGTAAGGGTTACGGTTAGGGTGAGGGTTAGGGTTAGGTTTAGGGTGAGGTTGAGGGTTAGATTTTGGATTAGTGTTATGGTTAGTGTGAAGTTTAGGGTGAGGATGATGGTTAGGGTTAGGGCGAGGTCTAGGGAGAGGGTGAGGTTTAGTGTTAGTGTTAGGGTGAGGTTAAGGTTTACGTTGATGGTTAGGGTTAGTGTGAGGTTTAGTGTTAGGTTTAGTGTTAAGGTGAGGGTAAGTGATAGGGTGAGGTTTAGGGGTAGGGTGAGGGTTATGTTTATAGTGAGGGTTAGGGTTAGGGTTAGGGTTATTGTTAGCGTTAGGGTTAGGGTTAAGGTTATGGTGAGGGTGAGGGTTAGCATTAGGTCTTGGATGAGGTTTAGAGATAGGATTATGGTTAGGGTTTGGTTCAGGGTGAGGTTTAGTGTTAGAGTTAGGGTTAGGGTGAGGCTGAGGGTGAGGGTTAGGGTTAGTATTAATGTTAGGGTTAGGCTTAAGGTGAGGGTTAGGTTGAGGGTGTGGGTTAGGGTTTGGGTTAGTTGTACATTAGGTTTAGTGTTAGGGTGAGTGTGAGGGTTAGGGTTAAGGTTAGGGATAGGCTTAGGATTGGGCTGAGGTTAAGGGTGAGGGTTGGGTTAGGATGCGGTTTAGGGTTAGGGTTAGGTTGAGTGTGAGTGTTAGGGTTAGGGTTAGGCTTAGGATTAGGCTGAGGGTGAGGGTGTGGTTTAGGGTTAGGGTTAGTGTTAGGGTGAGGTTTAGGGTTTGGGTTAGTGTTAGAGTTAGGTTTAGGGTGAGGGTGAGGTTTAGGGATAGAGTTAGAGTTAGGGTGAGGTTTAGGTTGAGGGTTAATGTTTGGGTTAGTGTTATGGTGAGAGTTAGAGGGAGGGTTAGCCTTAGGGTTAGGGTAGGGACAGCATCAGGGTTAGAGTGAGGGTGAGTGTGTGTGTTAGGTTTAGGTTTAGGGTTAGGCTTAGGGTTAGGATGAGAGTGAGGTTGAGGGTGAGGGTTAGGTTTAGGGGAAGGGTTAGGATGAGAGTTAGGGTTAGGATTAGGCTTAGGGTAAGGGCTAGGGTGAGTTTGAGGGTGAGGTTTAAGGTTAGGGTTAGTTTCAGGGTTAGGGTGAGGTTTAGGGTTAGAGTTAGGGTTAGGGTGAGGCTGAGGGTGAGGGTTAGGGTTAGGGTTAGTGTTAGGTTTAGGGTTAAGTTTAGGGGGAGGGTTAGGGGGAGGGTTAGGTTTAGGATTAGGAGTAGGGTTTTGGTTAGTGTGAGTGTGAGGGTTAGGGTTAGGTTTAGGGTTAGGCTTAGGGTTAGGCTGAGGGTGAGGGTGAGTTTTAGATTGAGGATTAGGGTTAGGGTTAGTGTGAGGTTTATGGTGAGGATGAGGGTTAAGGTTAGGGTGAAGGCTAGGGTGAGGTGAGGGTTAGGGATAGTGTTAGGGTGAGGTTTAGGGTTAGGGTGAGGTTTAGGGTTAGTGTGAGGGTAATTATTAGGTTCAGGATTAGTGTTAGGGTGAGGGTAAATTTTAGGGTGAGGTTTAGGTTTAGGGTTAGGGTTATGGTTAGGGTGAGGGTTAGGGTTAGGATAAGTGTAAGGGTGATGGCTAGGCAGAGGGTTAGGGTGAGGGTTAGGGTTAGGTATGGGGTCAGGTTTAGGATTAGGGTTAGGGTGAGGGTGAATATGAGGGTTACGATTAAGGTTAGGGTTAGGCTTAGAGTTAGGATGAGGGTTAGGGTTAGGGTTTGTGTTAGGGTTAGGGTGAGGCTGAAGATTAGGTTTAGGTTTAGGGTTAGGTTTATGGTGAGAGTTAGTGTTAGGGTCAGTGTTAGGGTTACAGTCAGGGTTGGGGTTAGGGTTAGGGTTAGGTTTAGGCTTAGAGTTAGGGTGAGGTTCAGGATGAGGATTAGGTTTACGATTTGGGTTAGGGTGAGGGCTAGGGTGAAGGTGATGGTTAGGGTTAGTGTTAGGGTAAGGTTTAGGGTTAGGGTGAGGGTTAGGGTGAGGGTAAGGATGAGGGTGAGGGTTACAGTGAGGGTGAGGGTTAGGGTTAGGGTGAGGGTTAGGGTTAGGATTAGGGTTAGGGTGAGGTTGAGTGTGAGCATTAGAGTTAGGGTTAGGGTTAGGGTTAGGTTTAGGGTTTGGATTACTCTTATTGTTGGGGTTAGGGTTAGAGTTATGTTGAGGGTGAGGGTGAGTGTTAGGGTTAGGGTGAGGTTTAGGGTTACGGTTAGGATTAGGGTGAGGGTGAGGTTTATAGTTAGATTTAGGTTTAGTTGGAGGGTTAGGTCAAGGGTTAGTTTAGGTTAAGTGTTAGGGTTCAGGTTAGGTTGAGGGTTAGATTGAGGTTTAGGGTTACGGTTAGGGTTAGTTTTAAGATTAGGGTTAGGGTGAGGGTGAGTGTGAGTTTTCGGGTTAGGGTTAGGTTTAGGCTTAGTGTTAGGTTAATGGTGAGCATAGGCGTGAGGATTAGGTTTAGGGTGATGGTTAGGGTTAGGGTTAGGGTGAGGGTTAGTGTTAGGGTTAGGGTTAAAGTTAGTGTGAGGGTTATGGTTAGGTTTTGGGTTAGGGTGAGGTTGAGGCTGAGGATTACGGTTAGGTTTAGGGTTAGGTTTAGGTTTTGGGTTAGTGTTAGGGTTAGGGTAATGGTGAGGTTTAGGGTTAGGGTTAGGGTTAGGCTGAGGTTGAGCTTGGGGGTGAGGAATAGATTTAGAGTTAGGGTAAGGCTTAGGGTTATGGTTATTGTTAGTGTTATGGTTAGGGTTAAGTTGGCGGTGAGGGTGAGGCTTAGGGTTATTTTTAGGGTTAGTGTTAGCGTGAGGTTTAGAGTTAGGGTTATACGGAGGGACAGGATGAGGTTTACGGTTAGGAATAGGGTTAGGGTGATTGCTAGGGTGAGGGTGAGGTTTAGGGTTAGGTTTAGGGTTATGGTTAGTGTTAGGGTTAGGATTAGGGTTAGGGTTATGGTGAGGATTAGTGTTAGGGTAGGCTTAGGACTAGGCTGAAGGTGAGGTAGGGGGTGAGGATTAGAGTTAGGGTTAGGGTTAGGGTTAGGGTTAGCGTTATTGTTAGTGTTATGGTTAGGATTAAGTTTGCTGTGAGAGTGAGGCTGAGGATGAGGGTTATCGTTAGGGTTAGGGTTAGGGTTAGGCTTAGTGTTATTGTTAGGGTTACGGTTACAGTAATGGTGAGGTTGAATGTGAGGGTCAGGTTTAGGGTGAGGTTTAGGGTGAGGGTTATGGTTATGGTTAGGGTGGGTTTTAGGGTTAGGGTTTGGGTTAGGGTGATGGTGAGGGTGAGGTTTAGGGTTAGATATAGGGTTATGGGGAGGGTTAGGGTGAGGGTTAGGTTTAGGGTTAGTGTTATTGTTAGAGTTACGGTTAGAGTAATGGTGAGTTTGAATGTGAGGGTCAGGTTTAGGGTGAGGTTTAGGTTGAGGTTTATTGTTAGGGTTAGTGTGAGGGTGAGGTTTAGGGTTAGGGTTAGGGTTAGGCGGAGGATTAGGCTGAGCTTTAGGGATAGGTTTAGTGTTAGGGTTAGGGTGAGGGTGAGGGATAGGTTGAGGTTTAGGGATAAGGTTAGGTTTAGGATTAGGGTTAGGGTGACGGTGAGTATGAGGGTTAGTGTGAGGGTTAGGCTTAGGCTTAGGGTAAGGCTGAGGGTGAGGGTGGTGGTGAGGATTAGGCTTAGGGGAATGGTTTGAGTTAGGTTTAGTGTTCTTGTTATGGTTAGGGTTAGAGTTACGCTGAGGGTGAAGGTGCGGGTGAATGTTATGGTTATGCTTAGCGTGGGGTTTAGGGTTAGGGTTAGGGTTAGGGTGAGGGTGAGGGTGAGGTTTAGGGTTAGATATAGAGTTAGGGGGAGGGTTATGGTTGGGGTTAGGGTCAGTGTGAGGGTCAGTGTTAGGGTTAGTGTTAGTGTTAGGGTGAGGGTTATGGTTACTGTGAGGGTGAGAGTGAGTGTTAGGGTTAGGGTTAGGTATAGGGTGAGGTTTAGGGTTTGGGTTTGGGTCAGAGTTAGGGTTAGGGTGAGGGTTAGGTTGAGGGTTAGGGTAAGGGTTACTTTTAGGGATAGGGGTAGGGTGAGAGTTAGGGGGAGGGTTAGGTTTAGGATTAGGATTAGGGATAGAATGAGGGTGAGTGTGTGTGTGTTATGTTTAGGTTTAGGGTTAGGCTGAGGGTGAGGTTAGGGTGAGAGTTAGGGTTAGGGGGAGGGTTAGAATGAAGATTAGGTTTAGGTTTAGGGTGAGGTTTAAGGTTAGGGTTAGGGTTAGGATTAGGGTGAGGGTGAGGTTTAGGGTTAGAATTAGGGTTAGGGTGAGGCTGATGGTGAGAGTCAGGGTTAAGGTTAGTGTTAGGTTTAGGGTTAGGTGTAGGGTGAGGGTTAGTGTGAGGCTGAAGGTTAGTGTTAGTGGTAGGATTAGGATTAGGTTTAGCGTTACAGTGAATTTGAGGGTTAGGGTTAAGGCTTAGGGTTAGGCTGAGGGTGAAGGTGAGAATGAGGGTTAGGGCCAGGGTGAGGGTTAGGGTTAGGGTTATGGGGAGGGTTAGGATGAGGGTTAGGGTTAGGATTAGGGTTAGGATGAGGGCAAGGGTGATGGTGAGGTTTAGGGTTCGGGTCCGGGTGAGGTTTAGGGTTAGGGTTAGTGTTAGGGTTATGGAGATTGTGAGGTATAGGGTTAGAGTTAGGCTTAAGGTGAGGCCGAGGGTTAGACTTAGGGTTAGTGTTAAGATTAAGATTAGGGTAAGTATTAGGGTGAGTGTGAGGGTTAGGGTTAGGGTTAGGGTTAGGCTTAGGGTTACACGGAATTTGAGGGTGAAGGTGAGGGTTAGGGTTAGGATTAAGGTTAGGGTAAGGGTGAGTGTGTGTGTTAGGGATAGGTTTAGGGATAGGTTTAGGGTTATGCAGAGGTTGAGGTTGAGGGTGAGGGTTAGGGTTAGGGTGAGGGTTAGGGTAAAGGTTAGGGGGAGGTTTAGGAAGAGGGTTAGGTTTAGGATTAGTGTTAGGACAAGGGCTCGGTTGAGGGTGAGGTTTAGGGTTAGGATTAGGGTGAGGGTTAGGGTTAGGTTTAGGGTGAGAGTTAGGGTTTGGGTTAAGTTTAGGGTTAGGGTGTGTGTTAGGGTAAGGGTTACGGTGAGGGTGAGGGTTAGGGTTAGGTTGAGGGTTAGGTTTCGTATTGGGTTAGGGTTAGGGTGTGGGTTAGGGTTAGTGTTATATTGAGGGTTAGGATGAGGGTTATGATTAGTGTTAGGGTGAGGGCTAGGGTGAGGTGATGTTTACGGTTAGGTTTAGGGTGAGGTTTAGCTTTTGGGTTAGGGTTAGGGTTAGGGTGAGATTTAGGGTTAGAGTTAGGGTTAGTGTTAGCGTTAGGGTTAGGGTGAGGGTTAGGGTTAGGGTTAGGCTTAGGCTTAGGCTTAGGCTTAGGCCGAGCATGCCTGTGAGTGTTAGGGATAGGGTTAGGGTGACGTTAGGCTTAGATTTAGGCTTAGGCTTATGCTTAGGCCGAACAAGCATGTGAGTGTTAGGGTTAGTTAGGGTGAGGGTTAGGATGAGCTTTAGGGTTAGGATTAGTGTTAGTGTGAGGGCTAGGATGAGGGTTATGGTGAGGGGTAGGGTTAGGGATAGGGTGAGGTTTAGGATTAGGTTTAGGGTGAGGGTGAGTGTGAATTTTAGGGTTAGTGTTAAGCTTAGAGTTAGGGTGAGGGTTAGGGTTAGGGTTTGGGTTAAAGTGAGGTTGAGGCTGAGATTTAAGGTTAGTTTTAGGGTTAGGTTTAGGGTTAGTTTTAGTGTTAGGGTTAGGGTTAAGTTTAGGGTGAGGGTGAGGGTGAGTGTGAGGTTTAGGGTTAGGCTTAGGCTTAGGCTTAGGGTTAGGCTAAAGTGAGGGTGGGGGTGAGGATTAGGGATCGGGTGGTGTTTTGGGTTTGGGTTAGGGTGAGGGTTAGTGTTAGGGTTAGGGTTAGGGTTAGGGTGAGGGTGAGGTTGAGGGTTAGGGTTATGGTTAGGCGGAGGATTAGGCTGAGATTTAGGGATAGGTTTAGTGTTAGGGTTAAGGTGAGGGTGAGGGTTAGGTTGAGGTTTAGGGATAGGGTTAGGTTTAGGATTAGGGTTAGGGTGAGGGTGAGTATGAGGTTTAGTGTGAGGGTTAGGCTTAGGCTTAGGGTAAGGCTGAGGGTGAGGGTGGTGGTGAGGATTAGGCTTAGGGTAATGGTTCGAGTTAGGTTTAGTGTTCTTGTTAGGGTTAGGGTTAGAGTTACGGTGAGGGTGAGGGTGTGGGTGAGGGTTATGGTTATTGTTAGGGTGGGTTTTAGGGTTAGGGTTAGGGTGAGGGTGAGGGTGAGGGTGAGGTTTAGGGTTAGATATAGGGTTAGGGTTAGGGTTAGGGTTAGTGTTAGTGTTAGACTTAGGTTGAGGATGAGGGTGAGGCTGAGGGTGAGGGTTAGGGTTAGGGTTAGGGTTAGTGTTATTGTTAGGGTTACGGTTAGAGTAATGGTGAGGTTGAATATGAGGGTCAGGTTTAGTGTGAGGTTTAGGTTGAGGTTTAGGGCAAGGGTTAGGGTTAGGATGAGGGTGAGGTTTAGTGTTAGGTTTAGGGTTAAGCGGATGATTAGGCTGAGGTTTAGATATAGGTTTAGTGTTAGGGTTAGGGTGAGGGTGAGAGTCAGGTTGAGGTTTAGGGATAGGGTTAGGTTTAGGATTAGGGTTAGGGTGAGGGTGAGTATGAGGGTTAGTGTGAGGGTTAGGCTTATAAGTTTAGGCTGAGGGTGAGGGTGGGGGTGAGGATTAGGCTTAGGGTAATTGTTCGAGTTAGGTTTAGTGTTATTGTTAAGCTTAGGGTTAGAGTTACGGTGAGGGTGAGGGTGCGGGTGAGGGTTAGGTTATGGTTAGGTTGGGTTTTAGGGTTAGGGTTAGGGTTAGGGTGAGGTTGAGGGTGAGGTTTAGGGTTAGATATAGAGTTAGAGGGAGGGGTAGGGTTTTGGTTAGTGTTAGTGTGAGGGTCAGTGTTAGGGTTAGTGTTAGTGTTAGGGTGAGGGTTATGGTTACTGTGAGTGTGAGGGTGAGTTTTAGGTTTAGAGTTAGGGATAGGGTGAGGTTTAGGGTTTGGGTTAGTGTCAAAGTTAGGGTTAGGGTGAGGGTGAGTTTTAGGTTTAGAGTTAGGGTTAGGGTGAGGGTTAGGTTGAGGGTTAGGGTAAGGGTTACTTTTAGGGGTAGGGATAGGGTGAGAGTTTGGGGGAGGGTTCGGTTTAGGGATAGGATTAGGGTTAGAATGAGGGTGAGTGTGTGTGTTAGGTTTAGGTTTAGGGTTAGGCTTAGGGTTAGGCTGAGTTTGAGGTTAGGGTGAGGGTTAGGATTAGGGGGAGTGTTAGCATGAGGATTATGTTTAGGTTTAGGGTGAGGTTTAATGTTGGGGTTAGGGTTAGGATTAGGGTGAGGGTGAGGTTTAGGGATAGATTTAGGGTTAGGGTGAGGCTGAGGATGAGGATTAGGGTTAGGGTTATTGTTAGGCTTAGGTTTACACTGAGGGTGAGGGTGAGATTGAGGGTTAGGGTTAGGATTAGGGTTAGGGTGAGGGTGAGTGTGTGTGTTAGGGTTAGGTTTAGGTTTAGGTTAAGTGTTAGGCTAAAGGTGAGGTTGAGGTGAAAGTTTGGTTTAGGGTGAGGGTTAAGGTAAGGGTTATGGTGAGGGCTAGGATGAGGGTTAGGGTTAGGATTAGGGTTCGGGTAAGAGTGAGGGTGAGGGTTAGGGTTAGTGTTAGGGTGAGGGTTAGGATGAGGGTTAGGATTAGGGTTTGGGTGAGGGCTAGGGTTTGGGTGAGGTTTAGGGTTAGGGTGATGGTTAGGGTTAGTGGTAGGGTTAGCGTTAGGTTAGGGTGAGGGTAAATGTTAGGGTGAGGGTTAGAGTTAGGGTGAGGGTTATGGTTAGGTTGAGGGTTAGGGTTAGGTTTAGGGTTATTGTTAGAGTTAGGGTTAGGGTTACGGTTACGGTGAGGGTGAGGGTGAGGGTTAGGATTAGGGTTAGGATGAGGTTTAGGGTTAGGGTTAGATTTAATGTTAGGGTGAGAATGAGGTTTTCGTTTAGAGTTAGGATTCGTGTTAGTGTTAGGGTTATGGTGATGGTTAGGGTTAGGCTTAGGCTTATGCTTAGGCTTAGGCTGAGCATGAGGGTGAGGGTTAGGGTTATGGTTAGGGTGAGGGTATGGGTTAGCGTTAGGGTGAGGGTTAGAATGAGGTTTTGGGTTAGTACTAGGGTTAGGGATAGGACTACGGTGTGGGATAGGGTGAGGGTTAGGTTTAGGGAAAGCGTTAGGTTTAGTATTAGGGTTAGGGAGAGGGTGAGTGTGAGGGCTAGATTTGGGGTTAGGCTTAGGGTTAGGGTGAGGGTTAGAGTTAGGGTTTGGTTTAGGGTGAGGGTGAGGCTGAGGATTAGTGTTAGCTTTAGGGTTAATGTTAGGGTTAGATTTAAGGTTATGATTAGGGTTACAGTGAGGGTTAGGGTTAGGGTTAGGGTTAGGTATAGGCTTAGGGTTAGGCTGAAGGTGAGGGTGGGGATGAGGATTGGGGTTAGGTTTAGGGTCAAATTTGCGTTGAGTGTGAGGCTGAGGGTGACGGTTATTGTTAGGGTTAGGATTAGGGTTAGGGTTAGGGTTAGTGTTATTGTTAGTGTTAGGCTTAGAGTTACGCTGAGGTTGAGGGTAATGGTGAGGTTTATGGTTAGGGTGAGGTTTACTGTGAGATTTAGGGTTAGATTTAGGTTTAGTGTCAGAGAGAGGTTTAGGGTTGGAGTTAGGGTTAGGGAGAGGTTGAGGGTTAGGGTTAGTGGTAAGGTTAGGGTGAGGGTGAGGGTTAGGTTGAGGTTTAGGGATAGGGTTATGTTTAGGATTAGGTTTAGGGTGAGGTGAGTATGAAATTTAGGGTGAGGGTTAGTCTTAGGGTTAGGCTGAGGGTGACTGTGGGGGTGAGGATTAGGGTGAGGATGATGGTTCGGTTTAGGGTTAGTGTTATTTTTAGGGTTAGGGTTAGATTTACGGTGAGGATGAGGGTGCGGGTGAAGGTTAAGGTTACAGGTAGGGTGGGCTTTAGGGTTAGGGTTAGGGTTAGGTTGAGAGTGAGTTTTAGGGTTAGAAATAGGGTTAGGGTGAGGGTTAGGGATAGGGTTAGTGTTAGGGTTAGGGTGAGGGTAAGGGTTAAGTTGAGGTTTAGGTTTAGGGTTAGGGTAAGTGTTAGTGTGAGGGTTTGTGTTAGGGTTAGGGTTAGGGTTAGGGTGAGGGTAAGTGTTAGGGTGAGGGTTTGGGTTAGGGTGAGGGTTACGGTTAGGGTAAGAGTTAGGATTAGGGTTAGGTTTATTGATAGGGTTAGGTTTACGGTTACAGTTTTGGTGAGGGTGATGGTGAGTGTTAGTTTTAGGTTTAGGTTTTGGGTTAGGTTGAGGATTAGGTTTAGGGTTAGTGTAAGGGTTAGGGTTAGGTGGAGAGTTAGGCGGAGGGTTAGGGTTAGGGTTAGGTTTAAAGACAGGATTAGGGTTAGGTTGAGGGTGAGTGTGTGTGTTAGGGTTAGGTTTAGGGTTAGGCTTAGGGATAGGCTGAGGGTTCGGTTGAGGGGGAGGGTTAGAATGAGGGTTAGGATTAGGGTTCGGGTAAGGGCTAGGGTGAGGGTGAGGTTTAGGGTTAGGGTTAGGCTGAGGTTAAGGGTTAGGGTTAGGGTTAGGGTGAGGGTGAGGTTTAGGGTTAGAGGAAAGGTTAGGGAGAAGCTGAGGGTGAGTGTTAGGGTAACAGTTAGTGTTGGGTTTAATGTTGGGGTAAGGGTGAGGGTTAGGGTGAGGGTGAGGGTTTTGGTTAGGATTAGGATTAGAATTAGTTTTAGGGTTAGTGTGAGTGTGAGGGTTAGGGTTAGGGTTACGCTTAAGGTTAGGCTGAGGTTGACGGTGAAGTTGAGTGTTAGGGTTAGGCTTAGGGTTATGGGGAGTGTTAAGCTGACGGTTAGGTTACGATTAGTGTTAGGATGAGGGCTAGGGTGAGAGTGATGTTTAGCCTTAGGGTTAGGGTGAGGTTTAGGGTTAGGGTTAGGGTGACGGTGAGGTTTAGAGTTAGAGTTAGGGTTAAGGTGAGTCTGAGGGTGAGGGTTAGGGTTAGGGTTAGGATTAGGATTCGGGTAAGGGTTAGGGTGAGTGTGAGGGTTAGGTTTAGGGATAGGGTTGGGCTTAGGGTTACACTGAGTTTGAGGGTGAAGTTGAGGGTTAGGGTTAGGATTAAGGTTAGGGTAAGGGTGAGTGTGTGTGTTAGGGATAGGTTTAGGGTTAGGTTTAGGTTTATGCTGAGGGTGAGGTTGAAGGTGAGGGTTAGGGTTACGGTGAGGGTTAGGGTAAGGGTTAGGGGGTGGTTTAGGAACAGGGTTAGGTTTAGGATTAGGGTTAGGGAAAGGGCTCGTATGAGGGTGAGGTTTAGGGTTAGGATTAGGGTGAGGGCTAGGGTTAGGGTTAGTGTGAGAGTCAGGGTGTGGGTTAAGTTTAGGCTTAGGGTGAGTTTTTATGTAAGGGTTATGGTGAGGGTGAGGGTTAAGGTTAGGTTGAGGGTTAGGTTTCGTATTAGGTTTAGGGTGAGGGTGAGGATGAGGGTTATGGTTAGTGTTATGTTGAGGGTTAGGATGAGGGTTATGATTAGTGTTAGGGTGAGGGCTAGGGTGAGGTGAGGTTTAGGGTTAGGTTTAGGGTGAGGTTTAGCCTTAGGGTTAGGGTTAGGGTGAGATTTATGGTTAGAGTTAGGGTTAGTGTTAGCGTTAGGGTTAGGGTGAGGGTTAGGGTTAGGCTTAGGCTTAGGCTTAGGCTTAGGCTTAGGCTTAGGCCGAGCATGCGTGTGAGGGTTAGGGTTAGGGTTAGGGTGAGGGTTAGGATGAGCTTTAGGGTTAGGATTAGTGTTAGGGTGAGGGCTAGGATGAGGGTTATCGTGAGGGGTAGGGTTAGGGATAGGGTAAGGTTTAGGATTAGGGTTAGGGTGAGGGTGAGTGTGAAGGTTAGGGATAGGGTTAGGCTTAGTTTTAGTGTTACGGTTAGGGGTAGGATTTGGGTTAAGGTGAGGGTGAGGCTGAGGATTAGGGTTAGGTTTAGGGTTAGATTTAGGTTTAGTTTTAGTGTTAGGGTTAGGGTTAGGGTTAGAGTTAGGGTGATGGTGAATGTGAGATTTAGGGTTAGGGTTAGGCTTAGGCTTAGGGTTAGGCTAAGGGCGAGGTTGGGGGTGAGGATTAGGGTTCGGGTGGTGGTTAGGGTTAGGGTTAGGGTGACGGTTAGAGTTAGGGTTAGGGTTAGAATTAGGGTGAGTTTTAGGGTTAGGTTTTCGGTTAGTGTGAAGTTGAGGCTGAGGATTAGGGTTAGGTTTAGGGTTAGGTTTAGGTTTAGGGATAGTGTTAGAATTAGGGTTAGCGTTAGGGTTATGGTGAGGTTTAGGGTTACGGTTAGGGTTAGGCTGAGGGTGAGCGTGGGGGTGAGGGTTAGAGTTAGGGTTAGGGTTAGGCTTAGGGTTATAGTTATTGTTCGTGTTATGGTTAGTGTTAAGTTTGCGGTGAGGGTGAGGCTGAGGCTTAGGGTTATGTTTAGTGTTAGGGTTAGGGTGAGGTTTAGGTTTAGGATTCTGGGGAGGGTTAGGATGAGGTTTAGGGTTAGGAATAGGGTTAGAGTGATTTGTAGGGAAGGGTGAGGTTTAGGATTAGGTTTAGAGTTATCGTTAGTGTTAGTGTTATGGTTAGGGTTAAGGTTATGCTGAGGGTTAGGGTTAGGGTTAGGCTTAGGGTTAGGCTGAGGGTGAGGGTGGGGGTGAGGATTAGAGTTAGGGTTAGGGTTAGGCTTAGGGTTAGGGTTGTTGTTAGTGTTATGGTTAGGATTAAGTTTGCTGTGAGGTTGAGGCTGAGGGTGAGCGTTATGGTTAGGGTTAAGGATAGGGTTAGTGTTATTGTTAGGGTAAGGTTTAGAATAATGGTGAGGTTGAAGGTGAGGTTCAGGTTTAGATTGAGGTTTAGGGTGAGGTTTAGGGTTAGGGTTAGAGTTAGGTTGAGGGTGAGGTTTAGGGTTAGGGTTAGGGTTAGGCGGAGGATTAGGCTGAGGTTTAGGGACAGGTTTGTGTTAGGGTTAGGTTGAGGGTGATTGTTAGGTTGAGGTTTAGGGATAGGGTTTGGTTTAGGATTAGGGTTAGGGTGAGGGTGAGTATGAGGGTTAGTGTGAGGGTTAGGCTTAGGCTTAGGGTTAGGCTGAGGGTGAGGGTGGTGGTGAGGATTAGGCTTAGGTTAATGGTTCGAGTTAGGTTTAGTGTTCTTGTTAGGGTTAGGGTTAGAGTTACGGTGAGGGTGAGGGTGCGGGTGAGGGTTATGGTTATGGTTAGGGTGGGGTTTAGGGTTAGGGTTAGGGTTTGGGTGAGGGTGAGGGTGAGGTTTAGGGTTAGATATAGAGTTAGGGGGAGGGTTAGGGTTAGGGTTAGGGATAGGATTAGGGTTAGAATGAACGTGAATGTGTGTGTTAGAATGTGTGTGTTAGTTTTAGGTTTAGGGTTAGGCTTAGGGTTAGGCTGAGGGTGAGGTTGGGGGTGAGGATTAGGGTTAGGGTGATGGTTAGGGTTAGGGTAAGTGTAAGGGTTAGTGTTAGGATTAGGGTTAGAGTTAGTATTAGGGTGGGGGTGACGTTAAGGGTAAATGTGAGGGTTAGGCTGAGCATGAAGGTTAAGGTAAGGGTGAGGGTTAGGGTTAGGGTGAGGGTTAGGGTTATGTTTAGGGTGAGGGTGAGGGTTAAATTGAGGATTAGTTTTATTGTTCATGTGAAGTTTAGGGTGAGGATGAGGGTTAGGTTTAGGGCGAGGTCTAGGGATAGGGTCAGGTTTAGGGTTAGTGTTAGGGTGAGGTTTAGGATTACATTGATGCTTAGGGTTAGTGTGAGGTTTAGTGTTAGGGTTAGGGTTAGTGTTAAGGTGAGGGTAAGTGTTAGGGTGAAGGTTAGGGTTAGGGTGAGGGTTATGTTTAGTGTGAGGGTTATGGTTAGGGTTAGGGTTTTTGTTAGCATTAGGGTTAGGGTTAAGTTTATGGTGAGGGTGAGGGTGAGGTTTAGGGTTAGGTCTAGGATAAGGTTTAGGATAGGGTTGGGGTTAGGGTTAGGTTCAGGGTGAGGTTTAATGTTAGAGTTAGGGTTAGGGTGAGGCTGAGCGTGAGGGTTAGGGTTAGTATTAATGTTAGGGTTATAATTAAGTTGAGGGTTAGGTTGAGGGTGAGGGTTAGGGTTTGGGTTAGGAGTACATTAGGGTTAGTATTAGGGTAAGTGTGAGGGTTAGAGTTAAGGTTAGGGATACGATTAGGGTTAGGCTGAGGTTGAGGGTGAGGGTTAGGTTTAGGGTTAGGTTTAGGGTGAGTGTGAGAGGTAGGGTCAGGGTTAGGCTTAGCATTAGGCTGAGGGTGAGTGTGAGGGTTAGGTTTAGGGTTAGGCTTAGGATTAGGCTGAGGGTGAGTGTGTGGGTTAGGTTTAGGGCTAGTCTTATGGTGAGGTTTAGGGTTTGGGTTAGGGTTAGATTTAGGGTTAGGGTGAGGGTGAGGTTTAGGGTTAGATTTAGGGTTATGGTGAGCTTTAGGTTGAGGGTTATGGTAATGGTTAGTGTTTGGGTTATTGTTAGGGTGAGAGTTAGAGGGAAGGTTAGGGTTAGGGTTAGGGTTAGGGACAGGAGAAGGGTTGGAGTGAGGCTGAGTATGTGTGTTAGGTTTAGGTTTAGGGTTAGGCTTAGGGTTAGGCTGAGGGTGAGTTTGAGGGTGAGGGTTAGGGTTAGAGGGGGGTTAGGATGAGGGTTAGGGTTAGGGTTAGGGTTAGGGTTAGGGTAAGGGCTAGGCTGAGTTTGAGGGTGAGGTTTAAGTTTAGGGTTAGGGTTAGGGTTAGGGTGAGGTTTAGGGTTAGAGTTAGGTTTAGGGTGAGGCTGAGCGTCAAGTTTAGGGTTAGGGTTAGTGTTAGGTTTAGGGTTAGGTTTAGGGTGTGGTTTATTGTTAGGGTGAGGGTTAGGGTTAGGTTTAGGATTAGGATTAGGGTTAGGGTTAGGGTGAGGTGAGTGTGAGGGTTAGGTTTAGGTTTAGGGTTAGGCTTATGTTTAGGCTGAGGGTGAGTGTGAGGGTTAGGGTGAGTGTTAGGTTTAGGGATATGGGGAGGGTTAGGATGAGGGTTAGGGTTAGGATTAGGGTAAGGGTGAGGGCAAGGGAGAGGTTGAGGTTTAGGTTTAGTGTTAGGGTGAGGTTTAGGGTTAGGGTTAGGGTTAGGGTTAGGTTGAGTGTGAGGTATAGGGTTACAGTTATGGTTAAGTTGAGGGTGAGGATGAGGGTTAGGGTTAGGTTTTGGGTTATGGTGAGGGTGAGTTAATGTGTTAGGGTGAGGTTTAGGTTTAGGCAAAGGGTTAGGCTAATGGTGAGGTTGAAGTTGAGGGTTAGGGTTAGTGTGAGGTTTAGGGTAAGGTTTAGGGGGAGGGTTAGGATGAGGATTATGGTTAGGACTAGGGTTAGTGTGAGAGTGAGGGTGAGGGTTAGGGTTAGTGTTAGGGTGAGGGTTAGGATTTGGGTTAGGTTTAGTGTTTGGGTGAGGGCTAAGGTGAGGGTGAGGTTTAGGGTTAGGATTAGGGTTAGGTTTAGGGTTAGGTTTAGGGTGAGGGTGAGTTTTAGGTTTAGAGTTAGGGTAAGGGTGAGGCTGAGGTTGAGGGTTAGGTTTAGGGTTAGTGTTAGATATAGTGTTAGGGTGAGGGCTAGGGTGAGGTTGAGGATTAGGGTTAGGGTTAGGATTAGGATTAGAGTCAGGGTTAGGGTGAGTTTGAGGGTTAGGGTTAGGGTTAGGTTTAGCATTAGGGTTAGGCCGAGGATGAGGGTGAGATTGGGGGTTAGGGTTAGGGTGAGGGCTATGGTTAATGTTAGGGTGAGAGTTAGGGTTCGGTTAAGTTTAGGGTTAGGGTGAGGGTTAAGGTTAGGTTTAGGGTGAGCTTTAGGGTTAGGGTTAGGTTGAGGGTTAGGGTTAGGGTAAGGATGAGGGTTAGGGTTATTGTTAGTGTGAGGGTTAGGATGAGGATTAGGGTTATGATTAGGGTTAGGGTGAGGGCTAGGGTGAGGGTGAGGATTAGGGTTAGTGTTAGGGTAAGGTTTAGTTTTAGAGTTAGGGTTAGGGTGAGGGTTAGGATGAGGAATAGGGTTATGGTGAGGGTGAGGGTTAGGGTTGGGATTAGGGTTATGGTGAGGTTGAGTTTTAGAATTAGGGTTAGGGTTCAGGTTAGGTTTAGGGTTAGGATTAGTGTTATTGTTAGGGTTAGGGTTAGAGTTATGGTGAAGGTGAGGTTTGGGGTGATGGTTAGGGTTAGGGTAGGGTGAGGTTTAGGGTTAGGGTTAAGATTAGGGTTTGGGTGAGTTTGTGGTTAAGTGTTAGATTTAAGGTTAGGGTGAGGCTGAGTTTGAGGGTGAGGGTTAGGGTTAGGGTTAGGTTTAGGGTTATTGTTAGTATTAGGGTTAGTGTTACAGTTATTGTGAGGGTGAGGGTGAGTTTTAGGGTTAGGGCTAGGATGAGGTTTAGGAATAGGGTTAGGGTTAGGGTTAGGGTCAGGGTGAGGTTTAGTGTTAGAGTTAGGGTTAGGGTGAAGCTGAGGGTGAGGGTTAGGGTTCGGATTAATGTTAGGGTTAGGCTTAAGGAGAGGGTCAGGTTGAGGTTAGGGTTAGGAGTAGGATTAGGGTTAGTATTAGTTTGAGTGTGTGGGTTAGGGTTAGGGTTAGGGTTAGGGATATGCTTAGGATTAGGCTGACTTTGAGGGTAATGGATAGGGTTAGGATGAGTTTTAGGCCTAAGGTTAGGGTGAGTGTGAGGGTTAGGTTTATTTTTAGTGTCCGGATTAGGTTGAGGGTGAGGGTGTGGGTTAGGGTTAGAGTAAGGGTTAGGGTTAGGGTGAAGGTGAGGGTTAGGGTGTCAGGGTTAGTGTTAGGGTTAGGTTTAGGGTTAGGGTTATGATTAGTGTTAGGGTAAAAGTGATATTCATGGTTAGATTTAGGTTTAGTTGGAGGGTAAATTCGGAGTTTAGGGTTAGACTTAGTGTTAGGGTGAGTTTTAGGGTTTGGGTTAGGTCTAGAGTCAAGGTTAGGGTGACGGTGAGTTTTAGGGTTAGAGTTAGGGTTAGGGTGAGGTTTAGGTTGAGGGTTATGGTAAGTGTTAGGGATATGCTTAGGATTAGGCTGACTTTGAGGGTAATGGATAGGGTTAGGATGAGTTTTAGGCCTAAGGTTAGGGTGAGTGTGAGGGTTAGGTTTATTTTTAGTGTCCGGATTAGGTTGAGGGTGAGGGTGTGGGTTAGGGTTAGAGTAAGGGTTAGGGTTAGGGTGAAGGTGAGGGTTAGGGTGTCAGGGTTAGTGTTAGGGTTAGGTTTAGGGTTAGGGTTATGATTAGTGTTAGGGTAAAAGTGATATTCATGGTTAGATTTAGGTTTAGTTGGAGGGTAAATTCGGAGTTTAGGGTTAGACTTAGTGTTAGGGTGAGTTTTAGGGTTTGGGTTAGGTCTAGAGTCAAGGTTAGGGTGACGGTGAGTTTTAGGGTTAGAGTTAGGGTTAGGGTGAGGTTTAGGTTGAGGGTTATGGTAAGTGTTAGTTTTATGGTTAGGGTGAGAGTCAGGGGGAGGTTTAGGTTTAGGATCAGGGTTAGGGATAGAGTGAGGGTGTGTGTGTTAGGTTTAGGTTTAGGTTTAGGCTAATGGTTAGGCTGAGAATGAGGTTGAGGGTGAGGGTTATTGTTAGTGGGAGGGTTAGGGTTAGGGTTAGGGTGAGAGTTAGGGTTCGGTTAAGTTTAGGGTTAGGGTGAGGTTTAGGTTTAGGGTTAGTGTGAGGGTTAGGTTTCTTGTTAGGTTGAGGATTAGGGTTAGGATAAGGATGAGGGTTAGGGTTAGGGTTAGTGTGAGGGTTAGGATGAGGCTTAGGGTTATAAATAGGGTTAGGATGAGGGCTAGGGTGAGGGTAAGGATTAGGGTTAGTGTTAGGGTAAAGCTTAGGTTTAGGGTTAGGGTTAGGGTGAGTTTTAGGTTGAGGGTTATGGTAAGGGTTAGTTTTAGGGTTAGGGTGAGAGTTAGGGGAAGGTTTAGTGTTAGGGTTAGGGTTAGGGATAGTATTAGGGTTAGAGTGAGGGTGAGTGTGTGTGTTAGGTTTAGGTTTAGGTTTAGGCTAATGGTTCGGCTGAGGGTGAGGTTGAGGGTGAGGGTTAGGGTAAGGGGGAGGGTTAGGATGAGGGTTAGGGTTAGGATTAGAGTTAGTTAGGGGCTAGGGTGAGTGTGAGGTTTAGGGTGAGGATGATGGTAAGGGTAAAGGTAAGGTTTAGGCTGAGGGTTAGGGTTAAGATAAGGGTGAGGGTTAGGGTTAGGTTTAGGGTTAGGGTAAGGTATAGGGTTAGGGTTAGGGTGAGGGTTAGATTGAGGATTAGAGTTAGGGTTAGTGTGAGGTTTAGGGTGAGGATGAGGGTTAGGGATAGGGTGAGGGTGAGGGTTAGAATTAGGGTTAGAGTGAGGGCTAGGGTGAGGGTGAGGATTAGGTTTAGGGTTAGGGTTAGGGTGAGGTTTAGGATTAGGGTGAGGGTTTGGGTTAGTGTGAGTGTTAGTGTTAAGGTTAGGGTTAGTGTTGGGGTGAGGGTAAGCGTTACGTTGTGGGTTAGGGTTAGTGTGAGGTTTATGGTTAGGGTGAGGGTGAGGGTTAGGGTTAGGGTTAGGTTGAGGTTTAGTGTTAGGGTTAGGGTTAGAGTTAGGGTTAGGGAGAGGGTGAGGTTTCGGGGTACATTTAGGGTTATCGTGAGGGTTAGGGTTAGTGTGCGGGTTAGCGTGGGGGTGATTGTAAGGGTAAAGGTGAGGGTTAGGCTGAGGGTGAGGATTATGGTAAGTGTGAGTGTTAGGGTTATTGTGAGGGTTAGTTTTAGCGCTAGGGTGAGGTTGAGGGTTAGATTGAGGATTAGTGTTAGGGTTAGTGTGAGGTTTATGGTGAGGATGAGGGTTAGGGTTAGGGTGAAGGCTAGGGTGAGGGTGAGGGTTAGGGTTAGTGTTAGGGTGAGGTTTAGGGTTAGGGTGATGTTTAGTGTTAGTGTGAGTGTTAGTATTAGGGTTAGTGTTAGGGTGAGGGTAAGTTTTAGTGTGAGGGTTAGGTTTAGGGCGAGGGTTATGGTTAGGGTGAGGGTGAGGGTTAGGATAAGTGCAAGGGTGAGGGCTAGGCTGAGGGTTAGGGTGAGGGTTAGGGTTAGGTATGGGGTTAGGTTTAGGATTAGGGTTAGGTTGAGGGTGAATATGAGGGTTAGGATTAGGGTTGGGGTCAGGCTTAGAGTTAGGGTGAGGGTTAGGGTTAGGGTTTGGCTTAGGGTGAGGGTGAGGCTGAGGTTTAGGGTTAGGTTTAGGGTTAGGTTTATGGTTAGTGTTAGTGTTAGGGTCAGTGTTATGGTTACAGTGAGGGTTGGGGTTAGGGTTAAGTTTAGACAGAGTTAGGGTGAGGGTTATGATAAGGATTAGGTTTTCGATTAGTGTTAGGGTGAGGGCTAGGGTGAAGGTGAGGTTTAGTGTTAGTGTTAGGGTAAGGTTTAGGGTTAGGGTTAGGGTTAGGGTGAGGTTTAGGATGAGGGTGAGGGTTATGGTGAGGGTGAGGGTTAGGGTTAGGGTGAGGGTTAGGGTTAGGGTTAGGGTTAGGGTGAGGTTGAGTTTTAGCATTAGGGTTAGGGTAAAGTTTAGGGTTAGGATTATTCTTATTGTTGGTCTTAGAGTTAGAGTTATGGTGAGGGTGAGGGTGAGGATGAGTGTTAGGGTTAGGGTGAGGTTTGGGGTTAGGGTTATCATTAGGGTTAGGGTGAGGGTGAGGTATACGGTTAGATTTAGGTTCAGTTGAAGTGTTAGGTCGAGGGTTAGGCTTAGGTTAAGTGTTAGGGTTGTTAGGTTGAGGGTTTGGTTGAGTTTTAGGGTTAGGGTTAGGGTTAGGGTTAGGATTAGGGTTAGGGTGAGGGTGAGTGTGAGGTTTAGGGTTAGGGTTAGTCTTAGGCTTAGGGTTAGGCTAAGGGTGAGGTTGGGTGCGAGGATTAGTGTTAGGGTGAGGGTTAGTGTTATGGTTAGGGTAAGGTTGAGGGTTATATTGAGGATTAGTGTTAGGGTTAGTGTGAAGTTTCGGGTGAGGATGAGGGTTAGGGTTATGGTGCGGTCTAGGGATAGGGTGAGGTTTAGGGTTAGTGTTAGGGTGAGGTTTAGGCTAAAGGTGATGGTAAGGGTTAGTGTGAGGTTTAGTGTCAGGGTTAGGGTTAGTGTTAGGGTAAGGGTAAGTGTTAGGGTGAGGGTTAGGGTTAGGGTGAGGGTTATGTTTAGGGTGAGGTTCGGGTTGGGGTTAGGGTTATTGTTAGCGTTAGGGTTAGGGTTAAGTTTATGGTGAGGGTGAGGGTGAGGGTTAGGGTTAGGGCTAGGATGAGGTTTAGGCATAGGGTTAAGGTTAGGGTTAGGTTCAGGGTGAGGTTTAGTGTTAGAGTTAGTGTTAGGGTGAGGCTGAGCGTGAGGGTTAGGGTTAGGATTAATGTTAGGGTTAAGCTTAAGATGAGGGTTAGGTTGAGGGTGAGGGTTAGGGTTAGGGTTATGAGTAGGATTAGGTTGGTGTTAGGGTGAGTGTGAGGGTTAGGTTTAGGGTTAGGGATAGGCTTAGGGTTAGGCTGTGTTTGAGGGTTAGGGTTACGGTTAGGGTGAGGTTTAGGTTTAGTGTTAGGATGAGTGTGAGCGTTAGGGTTAGGCTTACGATTCAGCTGAGGGTGAGGGTATGGGTTAGGTTTAGGGTTGGGGTTTGGGTTAGGGTTTGGGTTAGGGTTAGATTTAGGGTTAGGGTGAGGGTGAGGTTTAGGGTTAGATTTAGGGTTAGGGTGTGGTTTAGGTTGAGGGTTAGTTTAAGGGTTAGTGTTAGGGTTAGGGTTAGGGTGAGAGTTAGGGGGAGGTTTAGGGTTAAGGATAGGATTAGGGTTAGAGTCTGGGTGAGTTTGTGTGTTAGGTTTAGGTTTAGGGTTAGGCTTAGTGTTAGGCTGAGTGTGAGGTTGAGGTTAAGGGTTTGGGTTAGGGTTAGGGTTAGGATGAGTGTTAGGTATAGGATTAGGGTAAGAGTAAGGTCTAGGGTGAGTGTGAAGGTGAGCTTTAACGTTAGGGTTAGGGTTAAGGGTATTGTGAGGGTGAGGTTTAGTGTTAGAGTTAGGGTTAGGGTGAGGCTGAGGGTGAAGTTTCGGGTTAGGGTTAGTGTTAGGTTTAGGGTGAGGGTTAGGGTGAGGGTGAGGGTTAGGGTTTGGATTAGGATTAGGGTAAGGTTTTGGGTGAGTGTGAGGGTTAGGGTTAGGTTTAGGGTTAGGCTTAGGGTTAGGCTGAGGTTGAGGGTGGGGTTGAGAATTAGGGTTAGGTTTGATGGCTTGGGTAGTGTTAGTGTTATTGTTAGGGTTAGGGTTTGAATTACTGTGAGGGTGATGGTTCGGGTGAGGGTTAGGGTTAGGGTTAGGGTTTAGGTTAGGTTGAGGGTTCGGTTTAGGTTTAGTGTAAGGGTTAGGGTTAGGGTGAGGATTAGGGGGAGGGTAAGTGTTAGGGTTAGGTTTAGTGATAGGATTAGGGTTAGGTTGAGGGTGAGTGTGTGTGTTAGGGTTAGGTTTATTGTTAGGCTTAGGTTTAGGCTGAGGATTCAGTTTAGGGGGAGGGTTTGAATGAAGTATAGGGGTAGGATTAGGGTTAGGGTAAGGGCTAGGGTGAGGGTTAGGTTTAGGGTTAGGGTTACGGTGAGGTTTAGGGTTGGGGTTAGGGTGAGGGTGAGGATGAGGTTTAAGGTTATATTTAGGGTAAGGTTGAAGAAGAGGGTGAGTGTTAGGGTTACAGTTAGTGTTAGGTTTAGGGTTGGGGTAAGGGTGAGGGTTAGGGTGAGGGTGAGGGTTAGGGTTAGGATTAGGATAAGGATTAGGGTTAGGGTTAGGGTGAGTGTGAGGGTTAGGTTTAGAGTTAGGGTTAGGCTTAGGTTTAGGCTGAGGGTGAGGGTGAGGATTAGGGTTTGGGTGAGGTTGAGGGTTAGGTTTAGGGTTATGGGGAAGTTTAGGTTGAGGGTTAGGTTTACGATTAGGGTTAGGGTGAGGGCTAGGCTGAGAGTGATGTTTAGAGTTAGGGTTAGGGTGAGGTTTAGGGTTAGGGTTAGGGTGAGGGTGAGTTGTGAGGTTTACGGTTAGAGTTAGGGTTAAGGTGAGGCTGAGGGTGAGGATTAGGGTTAGGGTTAAGTTTAGGATTAGGGTAAGGGTTAGGGTGAGTAGGAGGGTTAAGGTTAGGGTTAGGCTTAGGCTTAGAGTTACACTGAGTGTGAGGGTGAGGGTGAGGTTAGGGTTAGGATTAGGGTTAGGGTAAGGGTGAGTGTGTGTGTGTTAAGGTTAGGTTTAGGGTTAGAATTAGGTTTAGGCTGAGGGTGAGGTTGAGGGTGAGGGTTAGGGTGTGGGTGAGTTTAGGGTAAGGGTTAGGAGGAGGTTTAGGAAGAGGGTTAGGGTTAGGATTAGGGTTAGGGCAAGGGCTAGGTTGAGGGTGAGGTTTAGGATTAGAATTAGGGTGAGGTTTAGGGTTAGGTTTAGGGTGAGAGTTAGGGTTCGGTTAAGTTTAGGGTTAGGGTGAGTGTTAGGGTAACGGTTACGGTGAGGGTGCGGGTTTGGTTTAGGTTGAGGGTTAGGTTCCAGTTTAGGGTTAGGGTGAGTGGTAGGGTGAGGGTTATGGTTAATGTTATGGTGAGGGTTAGGATGAGGGTTATGATTAGTGTTAGTGTGAAGGCTAGGGTGATGGTGAGGTTTAGGGTTAGATTTAGGGTTAGGGTGAGATTTAGGCTTCGGGTTAAGTTTAAGGTTAGGGTTAGTGTTAGCGTTAGGGTTAGGGTGAGGGTTAGGCTTAGGCTTAGGCTTAGGCTTAGGCCAAGCATGAGTGTGAGGGTTAGGATGAGGTTTAGGGTTAGGAATAGGGTTAGGGTGAGGGCTAGGATGAGGGTTATGGTGAGTGGTAGGGTTAAGGATAGGGTTAATTTAGGATTAGGGTTAGGGTGATGGTGAGTGTGAAGGTTAGGTTTAGGTTTAGGCTTAGAGTTAGGGTGAGGGTTTGGGTTAGGGTTTGGGTTAAGGTGAGGGTGAGGCTGAAGATTAGGGTTAGGTTTAGGGTCAAGTTTAGCATTAGGGTTAGGGTTAGGGTTAGGTTTATTACAGTGTGGGATAGGTTTAGGGTTAGGCTTAGGGTTAAGCTGAGGGTGAGGGTGAGTGTGAGGATTAGAGTTAGGTTTAGGGTTAGGCTTAGGGTTTCAGTTATTGTTAATGTTATGGTTAGGGTTAAGTTTGCGTTGAGGGTGAGGGTGAGGGTTAGGGTTAGGATTAGTTTGGGGTTTAGGGTTAGGGTTAGGGTTAGGGTGAGGGTGAGGGTGATGTTTAGGGTTAGATACAGGGTTGGGGGAGTGTTAGGGGGAGGATCAGAATTTGGGGTAGTGTTAGGGTTAAGTTGAGGGTGAGGGTTAGGTTGAGGTATAGGGTTAGTGTTAGGTTTAGGGTTTGTGTGAGGGTTAGTGTTAGGGTTAGGGTTAGTGTTAGGGTGAAGGTAAGTGTTACGGTGAGGGTATGGGTTAGGGTGAGGTTTAGGATTAGGGTTAGGGTTATTGTTAGGGTTAGGGCGAGTGTGAGGTTTAGGGTTAGGGTAAGGGTTAGTGTTAGGGTTAGGGTTAGCGTGAGAGTTAGGGGGAGGGTTAGGGTTAGCATTAGGGATAGGATTAGGGTTAGAGTGAGGGTGAGTTTGTGTGTTAGGGTCAGCTTTAGGGTTAGGCTGAGGTTTAGGCTGACGGTGATGTTGAGGGTGCGGGTTAGGGTTAAGGGGAGGTTTAGGATGAGGTTTAGGGTTAGGATTAGGGTCAGGGTAAGGGCTAGGTCGAGGGTGAGGTTTAGGTTTAGGGTTAGGGTGAGGTTTAAGGTTAGGGATAGGGTTAGGATTAGTGTGATTGTGAAGTTTAGGTTTAGAGTTATTGTTAGGGTTTGGTTGAGGGTGAGGGTTAGGGTTAGGGTTAGTGTTAGGTTTAGGGTGAGGGTTATGGTGAGGGTGAGGTTTAGGGTTAGGTTTAGGTTTAGTGTTAGTGTGAGTGTGAGGGTTAGGTTTAGGGTTAGGGTTAGGCTTAGGGTTAGGCTGAGGGTGAGGGTGAGGGTGAGGGTTAGGGTTAGGGTTATAGGGAGGTTTAGGACGTGGGTTTGTGTTAGGATTAGGGTTAGGATGAGGGCTAGGGTGAGATTTAGGTTTAGGGTTAGGGTTAGGGTGAGGTTTAGGGTTAGGGTTAGGGTTAGGGTGAGTGTGAGGTATAGGGTTAGATTTAGGTTTAATAAGAGGCTGCGGGTGAGGCTTACGGTTAGGGTTAGGATTAATATTAGGGTAAGGGTTAGTTTTAGGGTGAGGGTTAGGGTGAGGGTTAGGGTTAGGCTTAGGGTTAGGGTTAGGGTGAGGGTGAGGTTTAGGGTTAGATTTAGTGTTAGGGTAAAGCTGAGGATGAGGGTTAGGGTTACAGCTAGTATTAGCTTTAAGGTTAGGGTAAGGGTGAGGTTTAGGGTGAGGGTGAGGGTGAGGGTGAGGGTTAGGGTTAGGGTTAGGGGGAGGGTTAAGATGAGGGATAGGGTTAGGATTGGAGTTAGGGTGAGACCTAGGGTGAGGGTAAGTTTTCGGGTTAGGGTTAGGGTGAGGTTTAGGGTTATGGTTACTGTTAGGGTTAGGGTGAGGTTTAGGTTTATGTTTAGAGTTAGGGTTAAGGTGAGGCTGAGGTTGAGGGGTAGGGTTAGGGTTAGGATTAGGATTAGTGTAAGGGTTAGGGTGAGTGTGAGGGTTAAGGTTAGGTTAGGCTTAAGGTTACACAGAGGGTGAGGGTGAGAGTGAGGGTTAGGGTTAGTCTTTGGGTAATGGTGAGGGTGAATGTGTGTGTTAGAGTTAGTTTTAGGGTTAGGCTTAGGGTTAGGCTTAGGGTGAGGTTTTTGGTGAGGTTTAGGGTTAGGATGAGGCTTAGGGTAAGGGTCAGGGGGAGGGTTTGGATGAGGGATAGGGTTAGTATTAGGGTTAGGGTGAGGGCTAGGGTGAGGGTGAGGTTTAGGTTTAGGGTCAGGGTGAGGTTTAGTGTTAGAGTTAGGTTTAGAGTGAGGCTGAGGCTGAGGGTTATGTTTAGGATTAATGTTAGGCTTAGGCTTAAGGTGAGGGTTAGGATTAGGGTTAGGAGTAGGATTAGGGTTAGGGTGAGGGTGAGGGTTAGTGTTAGGGTTAGGAAAAGGGATAGGCTTAGGGTTAGGCTGAGGTTGAGGGTGAGGGTTAAGGTTAGGGTGATGTTTTGGGTTAGGGTTAAGGTGAGTTTGGTGGTTAGGGTTAGGTTTAGGCTTAGGATTAGGCTGAGGGTGAGGGTGTGGCTTAGGGTTAGGGTGAGGTTTAGGGATATGGGGAGGGTTAGGATGAGGGTTAGGGTTAGGGTGAGGTTTAGGGTGAGGGTGAGTGTGTGTGTTAGGTTTAGTTTTATGGTTAGGCATAGGGTTAGGCTGAGGGTGAGGTTGAGGGTGAGGGTTAGGGTTTTGGTGAGGGTTAGGGTAAGGGTTAGGGGGAGAGTTAGGAAGGGGGTAAGGATTAGGGTTAGGGTTGGGTATGCTAGGGTGAGGATGAGGTTTAGTGTTAGGGTTAGGTTGAGGGTAACGTTTAGGGTAAGGGTAAGAGTTAGGGTTCTGGTTTTGTTTAGGGGTAGGTTGTGGATTAGTGTAAGGGTTAGTGTGAGGGTGAGGGTTATGGTTAGGTTGAGTGTGAGGGTTCAGATTAGGGTTAGGGTGAGGTTGTGGGTTATGGTTATTGTTAGGGTGAGGTTTAGGGTTAGGGTTAGGGTTAGGGTAAAGGTTAGGTTTAGGGTAAGGGTTATGGTGAGTGTGAGAGTTAGGGTTAGGATTAGGGTTAGGATTAGGGTTAGGCTGAGGGTGAGGGTGAGGGTTAGGGTTACGGTTAGGGTGAGGGTTAGGGTTAGGTTTAGGGTGACAGATATGGTTCGGTTATGTTTAGGGTTAGGGTGAGGGTTAGTGTTAGGTTATGGTGAGCGTGAGGTTTAGGGTTAGGG
This sequence comes from Dipodomys merriami, assembly GCF_024711535.1. Lineage (NCBI taxonomy): Eukaryota > Metazoa > Chordata > Mammalia > Rodentia > Heteromyidae > Dipodomys > Dipodomys merriami. The sequence goes on along the minus strand of NW_027202619.1, from coordinate 106,508 downwards.
TGAGGGTTAGGGTTAGGTTTAGGGTTAGGGTGAGGGTTAAGTTTAGGGTTAGGGTGAGGGTAAGGATGAGGATTAGGGTTAGGATTAGGGTTAGGGTGAGGGTTAGTGTGAGGGTGAGGGTTAGTGTTAGTGTCAGATTAAGTTTTAGGGTTAGGGTTAGTGTGAGGGTGAGGGTAAGGTTGCGGGTTAGGGTTACAGTGAGGGTGAGGATTAGGGTTAGGGCTAAGGATAGATTTAGGATTATGGTTAGCTTGAGGGTGAGTGTCAGGATTAGGGTTAGGGTTCAGGTTCGGTTTATTGTTAGAATTAATGTTATTGTTAGGGTTAGGGTTAGAGTTATGGTAAGGGTGATGGTGAGGGTTAGGGTTAGGGTTAGTGTGAGGTTTAGGGTTAGGATTAGGATTAGGGTTAGTGTGAGGGTGAGGATTAGGGTAAGATTTATGGTTAGTTGGAGGGTTAGGTCGAGAATTAGGTTTAGGGTAAGTTTTAGGGTTAAGGTTAGGGTGGGGGTTAGGTTGAGGTTTAGGGTTTGAGTTAGGGTTAGGGTTAGGATTATGGTGAGGGTTAGGGTTAGTTTTGGGGTGAGGGTTATGATGAGAGTTAGGTTTATGGTTGTGGTGAGGGTTAAGGTTAGGGTGAGGGTTAGGGATAGTGTTAGATTAAGGTTTAGGTTTAGGGTTAGGGTTGGGTGAGGGTAAGGTTGAGGGTTAGGTTTAACAGTGAGGGTGAGGATTAGGGTTAGGGTGAAGTTTAGGGTTAGGATTAGGGTTAGAGTGAGGGTGAATGTTAGGATTAGGGTTAGGGTTAGGGTTAGGGTTAGGTTTATTGTTAGAATTAATTTTATTGTTAGAGTTAGGGTTAGAGTTATGGTGAGGGTGAGGGTGAGGGTGAGGGTTAGGGTGAGGGTGAGGGTTAGGGTTAGGGTTAGGGTTAGGGTGACGTTTAGCTTTAGGGTTAGGATTAGGGTTAGTGTGAGGGTGAGGATTAGGGTAAGATTTAGGGTTATTTGGAGGGTTAGGTCGAGAGTTAGGGTTAGGGTAAGTTTTAGGGTTAAGGTTAGGTTGAGGTTTAGGGTTATGGTTAGGGTTAGGGTTAGGATTATGGTGAGGGTGAGGGTTAGGGTGAGGGTTAGGGTGAGGGTTAGGATGAGGGTTAGGCTTAAGGTTGCGGTGAAGGTTAGGTTTAGGTTGAGTGTTAGGGTTAGGATTAGGGTTAGGGTGAGGTTTAGTGTTAGCATTAGGGTTAGGGTTTGGGTTAGTTTTAGGATTAGGGTTTGGATTACTGTTATTGTTAGGGTGAGGTTTAGATTTATGGTGAGTGTGAGGGTGAGGGTGAGTGTTAGGGTTAGGATGAGGTTTAAGGTTAGATTTAGGTTTGGTTGGAGGATTAGGTCGAGGGTTAGGGTTAGGGTAAGTGTTAGGGTTAAGGTTCTGTTGAGGGTTAGGTTGAGGTTTAGGGTTATGGTTATGGTTAGGATTAGGGTTAAGTTGAGGGTGAGTGTGAGCATTAGGTTTAGGGTTAGGCTTAGGCTTAGGGTTCAGCTGAGGGTGAGGCTGGGGGTGAGGATTAGGGTTAAGGTGATGGTTAGGGTTAGGGTTAGTGTGAGTTTTAGTGTTAGGGTTAGGGTTAGAATTAGGGTTAGGGTTAGAATTAGGGTTAGGGTGGGGGTGACGGTAATGCTAAAGGTGAGAGTTAGGCTGAGGGTGAGGGTTACGTTAAGGGTGAGGGTTAGATTGAGGATTAGTGTTAGTGTTAGTGTGAAGTTTAGGGTGAGAATGAGGGTTAGGTTTAGGGCGAGGTCTAGAGTGAGGGTGAGGTTTAGCGTTATTGTTAGGGTGATGTTTAGGGTTAGGGTGATGGTTAGGGTTAGTGTGAGGTTTAGTGTTAGGGTTAGGGTTATTGTTAGGGTGAGGGTAAGTGTTAGGGTGAGGGTTACGGTTAGGGTGAGGGTTATGGTTAGGGTGAGGGTTAGGGTTAGGTTTAGGATTATTATTTGCATTATGGTTAGTGTTACAGTTATGGTGAGGGTGAGGGTGAGGATTATGGTTAGGGCTAGGATGAGGTTTAGGGATAAGGTTAGGGTTAGGGTTTGGGTCAGGGTGAGGTTTAGTGTTAGATTTAGGGTTAGGGTGGTGCTGAGGGTGAAGGTTAGGTTTAGGATTAAAATTAGGTTTAGGCTTAAGGTGAGTGTTAGTTTGAGGGTGAGGGTTAGAGTTAGGGTTAGGAGTAGGGTTAGGGTTTTTGTTAGGATGAGTGTGAGGGTTAGGGTTAGGGTTAGGTATAGGCTTAGTGTTAGGCTGAGGTTGAGAGTGAGGGTTAAGGTTAGGGTGAGGTTTAGGTTTCAGGTTAGGGTTAGTGTTAGGCTTACGATTAGGCTGATGGTGAAGGTTGTGGGTAATGGTTAGTGTGAGGGTTAGGGTTATGGAGAGGGTTAGGATGAGGACTAGGGTTAGGATTAGGGTTAGTTTGAGGGTGAGTGTGTGTGTTAGGTTTAGGTTTAGGTTTAGGCTTAGGGTTAGGCTGAGAGTGAGGTTGAGGTTGAGGGCTAGGGTGAGGGTGAGGTTTATTATTAGGTTTAGGGTGAGGTTTATGGTTAGGGTAAGGGTGAGAGTTAGGGTTCGGTTTAAGTTTAGGTTTAGGTTGAGTGTTAGTGTAAGGGTTATGGTGAGGTTGAGGGTTAGGTTTAGGTTGAGGGTTAGGGTTCAGATTAGGGTGAGGGTGAGGGTGAGGTGAAGGTTAGGTTTAGTGTTAGGGTGAGGGTTAGGTGGAGGGTTAGGGTTAGGGTTAGGGTTAGTGTGAGGTTTAGGGTTAGGATTAGGGTTGTGATGAGGGTGAGGGTGAAGTTTAGGGTTAGAGTTAGGGTTAGGGTGAGGCTGAGGTTGTTGGTTAGGGTTAGGGTTAGTGTTAGATTTAGGGTTAGGTTGAGGGTGAAGTGTAGGCTTAGGGTTAGGATTAGTTTTAGGGTAAGGTTTAGGGTGATTGTGAGCATTAGGGTTAGTGTTAGGCTTAGGGTTAGGCTGAGAGTGAGAGTGAGGGTGAAGGTTAGGGTTAGGGTGAGGGCTAGGGTTAGGTTTAGGTTGAGAGTTAGTGTTAGGGTTTGGGTGAGGGTTAAGTTTAGGTTTAGAGTGAGAGTAACGATGTGGATTAGTGTTATGATTAGGGTTAGGGTGAGGTCTAGGGTGAGGGTGCGGGTTAGGGTTAGTGTTACATTAAGGTTTAGGTTTTGGGTTAGGGTTAGGGTGAGGGTTAGGTTGAGGCTTAGGGTTACAGTGAGGGTGAGGATTAGGTTTAGGGTGAGGGTTAGTGTTAGGATTAGGGTTAGCATGAGGGTGAGTTTTAGGATTAAGGTTAGGGTTAGGCTTATGGTTAGGTTTAGGGTTAGGATTAATGTTATTGTTAGGGTTGGGGTTAGAGTTATGATGAGGGTGAGGGTGAGGTGAGGGTTCGGGTTAGAGTTAGAGTTAGGGTGAGGTTTAGGGTCAGGGTTAGGGTGAGGGTGAGGTTTAGGGTTATATTTAGGGTTAGTTGGAGGGTTAGGTCGAGAGTTAGGGTTCGGGTTACTTTTAGGGTTAAGGATACGGTGAGGTTTAGGTTGAGGTTTAGGGTTATGGTTAGGTTTAGGGTTAGGATTAGAGTGAGGGTGAATGTGAGCGTTAGGGTTAGGGTTAGTCTTAGGCTTAGGGTTAGGCTGAGGGTGGGGGTGGGGGTGAGGATTAGGTTTAGGGTGATGGTTAGGGATTGGGTTAGGGTGAGGGTTAGGATGAGGGTTAGGTTTAGGATTAGTTTTAGGGTGAGTGTAAGGGTTAGGGTGATGGTTAGTTTTACGAATAGGGTGAGGGTTAGGATGAGGTTTAGGGTTACGGTGAGGGTTAGGGTGGGGATTGTGGTAAGGGTAAAGTTGAGGTTTAGGCTGAGGGTGAGGGTTAAGATAAGGGTGAGTGTTAGGGTTAGGTTTAGGTTTAGGGTAAGTGTTAGGGTTAGGTTTAGAGTGAGGGTTAGATTGAGGATTAGTGTTAGGGTTAGTGTGAGGTTTAGGGTGAGGATGAGGGTTAGGGTTAGTGTTAAGGTGAGAGTAAGTGTTAGGATGAGGGATAGGGTTCGAGTGAGGTTTTTGGTTAGGGTGAGGCTGAGGGTTAGTGTGAGGGTTATTGTTAGGGTTAAAGTTAGGTTTACCGTTACGGGGAGCGTTAGGATTGGGGTTAGAGTGAGGTTTAGGCTTAGAGTTAGGGTGAGGGTTAGGATGAGGATTAGGGTTAGGGTTAGGGTGAGGTTTAGGGTTAGGGTTAGGATTAGGGTTAGGGTGAGTTTGAGGTTTATGGTTAGATTTAGGTATAGTTGGAGGGTTAGGTTGAGGTTTAGGGTTAGTTTTAGTGTTAGGGTGAGTTTAGGTTTCGGGTTAGGGTTAGAGTTAGGGTTAGGGTGAGGGTGAGGTTGAGGGTTAGAGTTAGTGTTAGGGTGAGGTTTAGGTTGAGGTTAATGGTAAGGGTTAGGTTTAGCGTTACGATTAGGGTGAGATTTAGGGTGAGGGTTAGGGTTAGGATTAGGGATAGCATTAAGGTGAGAGTGAGGGTGAGTGTGTGTGTTAGGTTTATTTTTCTGGTTAGGCTTAGGGTTATGCTGAGGGTGAGGTTGAGGGTGAGAGTTAGGGTTAGGGGGAGGGTTAGGATGAGGGTTAGGGTTAGGATTAGGGTTAGGGTAAGGGCTAGGGTGAGTGTGAGGGTGAGGTTTAAGGTTATGGTTATTGTTAGGGTTAGGGAGAGGGTGAAGTTTAGGGTTCGATTTAGGGTTAGGGTGTGGCTGAAGGTGAGGGTTAGGGTTAGGGTTATTATTATGATTAGGGTAAGTGTTACAGTGAGTGTGAGGGTTATAGTTAGGCTTAGGGTTAGGCTGAGGGTGAGGGTGAGGGTGAGGGTTAGGGTTAGGTGGAGGGTTAGGGATAGGGTTAGGGTGAGAGTTAAGGTTCGGTTATGTTTAGGGTTAGGGTGAGGCTTAGGGTTATGGCGAGCGTGAGGTTTAGGGTTAGGTTGAGGTTTAGGGTTAGCGTTAGCGTTAGGGTGAGGGTTAAGGTTAGGGTTACGGTGAGGGCTAGGTTGAGGGTGATTGTTAGGGTTAGTGTTAGATTAAGGTTTAGGGTTAGGGTTAAGGTGAAGGTTAGGTTGAGGGTTAGGGTTACAGTGAGGGTGAGGATTAGGGTTAAGATGAGGGTTAGGATTAGGATTAGGGTTAGGGTGAGGGTGAGTGTTAGGATTACGGTTAGGGTTAAGGTTAGGTTTAGAGTTAGGATTAGTGTTATTGTTAGGGTTAGGGTTAGAGTTATGGTGAGGGTGAGGTTGAGGGTGGGTTAGGGTTTGGGTTAGGGTGAGGTTGAAGGTTAGGGTTAGGAATAGAGTTAGGGTGAGGTTGAGGTTGAGGTTTAGGTTTAGATTTAGGGTTAGTTGGAGGATTAGGTCGAGGGTTAGAGTTAGGGTTATTTTTAGGGTTAAGGTTAGGATGAGGGTTATGTTGAGAGTTATGTTAGGGTTATGGTTAGAGTTAGGGTTAGGAGTAGGGTAAAGTTGAGGGTGAGTGTGAGGGTTCAGCTTAGGCTTAGGCTTAGGGTTAGGCTGAGGGCGAGAGTGGGGGTGAAGATAAGGTTTAGGGTCATGGTTAGGGATAGGGCTAGGGTGAGTGTTAGGATGAGGGTTAGCATTAGGATTAGGGTTAGGGTGAGGGCTAGGGTGAGGGTGAGGGTTAGATTAAGGGTTAGGCTTAGGCTTAGGTTTAGGCTGAGTGTGAGGCTGAGGGTGAGGGTTAGAGTTAGTGTGATGGTTAGGTTTACCGTTACGGTGAGGGTTAGGATGAGGTTTAGGATTACGGTGAGGGTTAGGGTGAGGATGATGTTAAGGGCAAAGGTGAGGTTTAGGCTGAGGGTGAGGGTTAAGGTAAGGTTGAGTGTTAGGGTTAGGTTTAGGTTTAGGGTAAGGGTTAGTGTTAGGTTTAGGGTTAGGGTGAGGGTTCGATTTAGATTTAGGGTTAGGGTTAGTGTGAGGTTTAGGGTGAGGATGAGGGTTAGCGTTAGGGTGAAGGTGAGGGTTAGAATTAGGGTTAGGGTGCGGGCTAGGGTGAGGGTTAGTATTAGGTATAGGGTTAGGGTTAGGGAGAGGTTTAGGATTAGGGTGAGGGTTACGGTTAGTGTGAGGGTTAGTGTTAGGTTTAGGGTTAGTGTTAGGGTGAGGGTAAGTGTTAGCGTGAGGGTTAGGGTTAGGCTGAGGGTTATGGTTAGGATGAGGGTGAGGTTTAGGGTTAGGGTTAGGGTGAGGTTTAGTGTTAGGGTTAGGGTTAGAGTTAGGGTTAGGGAGAGGGTGAGGTTTAGGGTTACATTAAGGGTTAGTGTGAGGCTTAGGGTTAGGGTCCCTGTTAGCGTGGGGGTGAAGGTAAGGGTAAAGGTGAGGGTTAGGCTGAGGGTGAGGTTTACGGTAAGGGTGAGGGTTAGGGTTAGGGTGAGGGTTAGTGTCAGTGTTAGGGTGAGGTGGAGTGTTAGATTGAGTATTATTGTTAAGGTTAGTGTGAGGTTTATGGTGAGGATGAGTTTTAGGGTTAGGATGAAGTCTAGGGTGAGGGTGAGGGTTAGGGTTAGTGTTAGGGTGAGGTTTGGGGTTAGGGTGATGTTTAGGGTTAGTGTGAGGGTTACTGTTATGGTTAGGGTTAGTGTTAGGGTGAGGGTAAATGTTAGGGTGAGGGGTAGGTTTATGATGAGGGTTATGGTTAGTGTGAGGGTTAGAGTTAGGATAAGTGTAAGGGTGAGGGCTAGGCTGAGGGTTAGGGTGAGGGTTAGGGTTAGGGATAGGGTTAGGTTTAGGATTAGGGTTAGGGTGAGGGATAGGATTAGGTTAGGTTTAAGCTTGGCGTTAGGATTGAGGGTTAGGGTTAGGGTTTTGGTTAGGGTGAGGGTGAGGCTGAGGGTTAGGGTTAGGTTTATGTTTAGGTTTAGTGTTAGGTTTAGGGTTAGTGTTAGGGTTAGTGTTAGGGTTACATTGAGGGTGGGGTTAGGTTTAGGGTTAGGTTTAGGCTTAGAGTTAGGGTGAGGGTTAGGATAAGGATTAGGTTACGATTAGGGTTAGGGTGAGGGCTAGGGTGAAGGTGAGGATGACGGTTAGTGAGATGGTAATGTTTAGGGTTAGGGTTAGGGTTAGGGTGAGCGTTAGGATGAGGGTTAATGTTATGATGAGGGTGCGGATTAGGCTTAGGGTGAGGCTTAGGGTTAGGATTAGGGTTAGGGTGAGGTTGAGAGTTAGCATTAGGGTTAGGGTTAGTGTTAGGTTTAGGTTTAGAGTTTGGATTACTGTTATTGTTACGGTTAGGATTAGAGTTATGGTGAGGGTGAGGGTGAGAGTGAGTGTTAGGTTTAGGGTGAGGTTTAGGGTTAGAGTTAGGATAAGGGTTAGGGTGAGGGTGAGGTTTATGGTTAGATTTAGGTTTAGTTGGAGGGTTAGGTCGAGGCTTAGGGTTAGCTTAAGTGTTAGGGTTAAGGTTAGGTTGAGGGTTAGGTTGACGTTTAGGGTTAGGGTAAGGTTTAGGGTTAAGATTATGGTTAGGATGAGGGTGAGTTTGAGGTTTAGGGTTAGGGTTAGGCTTAGGCTTAGGTTTAGGCTGAGGGTAAGTGTGGGGCTGAGAATTAGGGTTAGGGTGATGGTCAGGGTTAGGGTTAGTGTGAGGTTTAGTGTTAGGGGTAGTGTTAGTGTTAGGGTGAGGGTAAGTGTTAGGGTGAGGGTTAGGGTTAGGGTGAGGGTTATGTTTAGGGTGAGGTTTAGGGTTAGGGTTAGGTTTATTGTTATGTTAGGGTTAGGGTTAAGGTTATGGTGAGGGTGAGGGTGAGTTTTAGGGTTAGGGCTAGGATGAGGTTTAGGGATAGGGTTAGGGTTAGTTACCCTAGTGTTAGATTTAGGGTTCGGGTGAGGCAGAGTGTGAGGGTTAGGCTTAGGATTAATTTTAGGGTTAGGCTTAAGGTGATGGTTAAGTTGAGAATGAGGGTTACGGTTAGGGTTAGGAGTAGAATTAGGGTTAGTGTTAGAGTGAGAGTGAGGGTTAGGGTTAGGATTAGGGATAGGCTTAGGCTTAGGCTGAGGTTGAGGGTGAGGGTTAGGGTTAGGGATAGGCTTAGGATTAGTCTGAGGGTGAGGATGTGGGTTAGGGTTAGGGTTAGTGTTAGGGTGAGATTTAGGGTTTGGGTTAGGGTTAGAGTTAGGTTTAGGGTGAGGGTGAGGTTTAGTGTTAGTTTGGGTTAGGGTGAGGTTTAGGTTTAGGGTTAGGGTAAGGGTTAGTGTTAGGGTTAGGGTTAGGTTGAGAGTTAGGGGGAGGTTTAAGTTTAGGGTTAGGTTTAGGGATAGGATTAGGGTTAGAGTGAGGGTGAGTGTGTGTCTTAGGTTTAGGTTTAGGGTTTGGCTTAGGGTTAGGCTGAGGGTGAGTTTGACAGTGAGGGTTAGGGTTAGGGGGAGGGTTAGGATGAGGGTTAGGGTTAGGATATGGGTTAGGGTAAGGGCTAAGGTGAGTGTGAGGGTGAGGTTTAAGGTTAGGGTTAGAGTTAGGGTTAGGGTTAGGGTGAGGGAGAGGTTTACGTTTAGAGTTAGGTTTAGGGAGAGGCTGAGTGTGAGAGTTAGTGTTAGCATTAGTGTTAGGTTTAGGGTTAGGTTTAGGGGGAGGGTTAGTGTGAGGGTGAGGGTTAAGTTTAGGATTAGGGTTAGGGTGAGTGTGAGGGTTAGGGTTAGGGTTAGGGTTAGGCTTAGGGTTAAGCTGAGGCTGAGGGCGAGGGTGAGGTTTAGGGTTAAGGTTAGGGTGAGGTTTAGGGTTAGGGATAGGGTTAGGGTCAGGGTGAGTGTGAAGTATAGGGTTAGAGTTAAGGTTAAGGTGCTGTTGAGGATGAGGCTTAGGATTAGGGTTAAGATTAGGGTTAGGTGGAGGGTGAGTGTGAGGTTTATGTTTAGGGTTAGGCTTAGGCTTAGGATTAGGCTGAGGGTGAGGGTGGGGTGAGGATTAGGGTTAGGGTGAGGGTAAGGGTTAGGTTTAGAATGAGGGTTAGTGTTAGGGTTAGAGTTAGGGTTAGGGTGAGGGTGAGGTTTAGGGGTAGAGTTAGGGTTAGTGTGATAGTTAGTGTTAGAGTGAGGGTTATGGTGCAGGTCACGGTAAGGTTAAAGGTGAGGTTTAGGCTGAGGTTGAGGTTTACGGTAAGGGTAAGGGTTATGGTTAGGGTGAGGTTAGGGTTAGGGTTAGGAGTAGGATAGGTATTAGTGTTAGGGTGATTGTGAGGGTTAAGGTTAGGGTGAGGTTTAGGGTTAGGATTAGGGTGAGTGTGAGGGTTAGGGTTAGGGTTAGGCTTAGAATTAGGCTGAGGGTGAAGGTGTGGGTTAGGGTTAAGGTTAGTGTTAGGGTGAAGTTTAGGGTTTGGGTTAGGGTTAGAGTTTGGGTTAGGGTGAGGGTGAGGTTTAGGGTTAGAGTGAGGCTGAGAAAGAGGGTTAGGGTTAGGGTTAGTGTTATGTTTAGGGTTAAGTTTAGGGGGAGGATAAGGGTGAAGGTTAGGGTTAAGATTAGGATTAGGGTTAAGGTTAGAGTGAGTGTGAGGGTTAGGGTTAGGTTTAGGGTTAGGCTTAGGTTTAGGCTGAGGGTGAGGGTGAGGATGAGGTTTAGGGTTAGGATGAGGGTTAGGGTTAGGGTTATGGGGAGGGTTGGGATGAGTTTTAGGGTTAGGATTTGGGTTACGGTGAGGGCTAGGGTGAGGTTGAGGTTTAGGGTTAGTGTTAGGGTGAGGTTTCAGGTTAGGGTTAGGGTTAAGGTGAGTGTGAGGTACAGGGTTAGAGTGAAAGTAAAGTTGAGGCTGAGGGTGAGGCTTAGGTTTAGGGTTAGGATTAGGATTAGGTTAAGGGTTAGGGTGAGTGTGAGTGTTTGGGTTAGGTTTAGGCTTAAGGTTACACTGAGGGTGAGGGTTAGGATGAGGGTTGGGGTTAGGATGAGGATTAGAGTGAGGGTTAGGATTAGTGTGAGGGTTTGTTTTAGGGTTAGGGTTAGTGTTTGGATTAGTGTTAGGGTGAGGGTTAAGTTTATGGTTAGATTTAGGTTTAGCTGGAGGGTCACGTCGAGGGTTAGGGTTAGGGTTAATGTTAGGTTTAAGGTTAGGGTCAGGGTTAGGTTGAGGTTTTGGGTTTAGGTTAGGTTTAGGGTTAGGATTAGGATTAGGCTGAGGGTGAGTGTGAGGTTTAGGGTTTGGGTTAGGCTTAGGCTTAGGATTAGGCTGAGGGTGAGGGTGGGGGTGAGGATTAGGGTTAGGGTGATGGTTATGGTTAGGTTTATGGTGAGGGTAGTGTTAGGGTTAGGGTTAGAGTTAGGGTTAGGCTGAGGGTGAGGTTTAGGGGTAGAGTTATGGTTAGGGTGAGGGTTAGCGTTAGAGTGAGGGTTAGGGTGAGGGTGACGGTAAGGGTAAAGTTGAGGGTTAGGCTGAGGGTGAGGGTTACAGTAAGGGTAAGGGTTAGGGTTAGGGTGAGGGTTAGGGTGAGGGTTAGGGTGAGGGTGAGAGTTAGATTGAGTATTAGTGTTAGGGTTAGTGTGAAGTTAGGGTGAGGATGAGGGTTAGGGTTAGGGTGAGTTCTAGGGAGAGGTTGAGGTTTAGGGTTAGGGTTAGGGTGAGGTTTAAGTATAGTTTGATGTTTAGGGTAGTGTTAGGGTTAGGGTTAGTGTTAAGGTGAGGGTCAGTGTTAGTGTGAGGGTTAGGGATAGGGTTAGGGTAAATGTTAGGGTGAGGGTTAGGGTTAGGGTGAGGGTTATGGTTAGGGTGAGGGTTAGGGTTAGGTTTAGGATTGTTCTTAGCATTAGGGTTAGGGTTCCGTTTATTGTGAGGGTGAGGGTGAGGGTTAGGTTTAGGGCTAGGATGAGGTTTACAGATAGGGTTAGGTTGAGTGTGAGGGTTAGGGTTAGGGCTAAGCTTACGATTAGGCTGAGGGTGAGCGTTAGGGTTAGGTTGAGGGTTAGGATAATTGGGAGGGTTAGGATGAGAGTTAGGGTTAGGATTAGGTTTAGGGTGAGGGTGAGTGTGTGTGTTAGCGTTAGGTTTAGGTTTAGGGTTAGGGTTAGGCTGAGGGTGAGGTTGAGAGAGAGGGCTAGGGTGAGGGTGAAGTTTAGGGTTAGGGTTAGGGTGAGGGTTATGGTTAGGGTAAGGGTGAGAGTTAGGGTTTGGTTTAAGTTTAGGTTTAGGTTGAGTGTTAGGGTAAGGGTTATGTTGAGGGTGATGGTTAGGGTGAGATTGAGCATTAGGGTTCGGATTAGGGTTAGGGTGAGGGTGAGGTTGAGGGTTAGGTTTAGTGTTTGGGTGAGGGATAGGTTGAGGGTTAGGGTAAGGATTAGGGTGAGGGTGAGGGCTAGGGTGAGGGTGAGGTTTAGGGTTAGGTTTAGGGTTAGGGTTAGGCTTAGGCTTAGGGTTAGGCTGAGGGTGAGGGTGGGGGTGAGGATTATGTTTAGGTTTGATCGTTATGGTTAAGGTTAAGGTGAGGGTTAGGATGAGGGTTAGGATTAGGATTAGGGTTAGGTTGAAGGCTAGGGTGAGGGTGATGGTTAGGTTTAGGATGATGGTTAGTTTTATGCTTAGGGCGAGGGTTAGGATGAGGTATAGGGTTAGGGTGAGGATGAAGGTAAGGGTAAAGGTGAGGTTTAGGCTGACGGTGAGGGTTAAGATAAGGGTGAGGGTTAGGGTTAGTTTTAGGGTGAGGGTTAAGGTTAGGGTATGTGTTATGTTTAGGGTGAGGGTTAGGGTTAGGGTTAGGGTTATTGTTAGGTTTAGGGTTAGGGTTACATTTAAAGTGAGGGTAAGGTTTCGGTTTAGGGTTCCAATGAGGTTTAGTGTTAGGGTTAGGGTTAGAGTTAGGGTTAGGGTGAGGGTGAGGTTTAGGGGTACATTTAGGGTTAGGGTGAGGGTTAGGGTTAGGGAGAGGTTGAGTGTTAGCATTAGGGTTAGGGTTCAAGTTAGGTTTAGGGTTAGGATTAGTGTTATTGTTAGGGGTAGAGTTAGGGTTAGTGTGAGGGTTAGGTTTAGAGTGAGGTTTATGGTGAGGATGAGGGTTAGGTTTAGGGTGAAGGATAGGGTGAGGGTGAGGGTTAGGGTTAGACTTAGGGTGAGTGTTAGTGTTAGGGTGATGTTTAGGGTTAGTGTGAGGGTTAGTGTTAGGGTTAGGGTTAGTGTTAGAGTGAGGGTAAGTCTTAGGGAGAGGGTTAGGGTGAGGGTGAGGGTTATGGTTAGGGTGAGGATTAGGGTTAGGATAAGTGTAAGGGTGAGGGCTAGGCTGAGGGTTAGGGTGAGGGTTAGGGTTAGGGATAGGGTTAAGTTTAGGATTAGGGTTAGGGTGAGGGTGAGTGTGAGGGTTAGGATTAGGGTTATGGTTAGTCTTAGAGTTAGGATGACGGTTAGGGTTAGGGTTTGGGTTAGGGTGTCGGTGAGGCTGAGGATTAGGGTTAGGTTTAGGGTTAGGATTATGGTTAGGTTTAGGGTTAGTGTTAGTGGTAGGGTTAGTGTTAGGGTTAGAGTGAGTTTTGGGGTTAGGGTTAGGGTTAGAGTTAGGCTAAGAGTTAGGGTGAGGGTTAGGATGAGGATTAGGTTTACGAGTAGGGTTAGGGTGAGGGCTACGGTGAAGGTGAAGATTAGGGTTAGTTTTATGGTAATGTTTAGGGTTAGGGTTAGGGTGAGGGTTAGGATGATGGTTAGGGTTACGGTGAGGGTGAGATTAAGGTTTAGGGTGAGGGTTAGGGTTAGGATTGGGGTGAGGTGGGGGTGAGTGTTAGGGTTAGGGTGAGGTTTAGGTTTAGGCCTAGGATTAGTGTTATGGTGAGGATTAGGTTTATGGTTAGACTTTGGTTTAGTTGGAGGGGTAGGTGGAGGGTTAGGTTTAGGGTAAGTGTTAGGGTTAAGGTTAGGTTTAGGGTTAGGTTGAGGTTTAGGATTAGGGTTAGGGTTAGGGTTAGGGTGAGGGTGAGTGTGAGGTTTAGGGTTAGGGTTAGGCGTAGGCTTAGTGTTAGGCTGAGGGTGAGGGTGGTGGTGAGGATTAGGGTTAGGGTGATGGTTAGTGTTAGGGTTAGGGTGAGGGTTAGTATTAGGGTTAGTGTTAGAGTTAGGGTTAGGGTGAGTGTTAGAGTTAGAGTGAGGGTTAGGGTGGGATTGACGATAAGTGTAAAGTTCAGGGTTAGGCTGAGTTTGAGTGTAATGGTAAGGGTGAGGGCTAGGGTGAGGGTGAGGTTTAGGGTTAGTGTTAGATTTATGGTTAGGTTGAAGGTGAGGGTTAGGCTTAAGGTTAGGCTTAGGTTTAGGGTAAGGGTTAGGGTTAGTGTGAGCGTTAGTGTTAGGTTTAGGCTTAGGGTAAGGCTGAGGGTGAGGGTGAGGTTGAGGGTTAGGGTTAGGGTTAGATTTAGGGTTAGGTTGAAGGTGAGGTTTAGGCTTAGGGTTAGGCTTAGGTTTAGGGTAAGAGTTAGGGTTAGTGTGAGCGTTAGGGTTAGGGTTAGGCTTAGGGTAAGGCTGAGGGTGAGGGTGAGGTTGAGGGTTAGGGTTAGGGTGAGGGTTAGGGTTAGGGTTAGCGTTATTTTAGCTTTATGGTTAGGGTTAAGGTTATGGTGAGGGTGAGGGTTAGGGTTAGGGCTAGGATGAGGTTTAGGGATAGGGTTAGGGTTAGGGTTAGGGTCAGGGTGAGTTTTAGTGTTAGAGTTAGATTTAGGGTGAGGCTGAGGGTGAGGGTTAGGGTTAGGATTAATGTTAGGTTTAGGCTTAAGGTGAGGGTTAGGTTGAGGGTGAGGCTTGGGGTTAGGGTTAGGAGTAGGATTAGTGTTAGGCTGAGGTTGAGGGTGAGGGTGAGGGTTAGGTTGAGGTTTAGGGTTAGGTTTAGGGTGAGTGTGAGGGATAGGGTTAGGCTTGAAATAGAATGAGGGTGAGGGTGTGTGTTAGTGTTAGGGTTAGTGTTAGGGTGAGGTTTAGGGTTTGGGTTAGGGTTAGAGTTAGGGTTAGAATGAGGGTGAGGTTTAGGGTTAGAGTTAGGGTTAGGGCGAGGTTAAGGTTGAGGGTTAGGGTAAGGCTTAGTTTTAGTGTTAGGTTTAGGGTGATAGTTAGGGGGAGGGTTAGGGTTAGGGTTAGGGTTAGGGACAGGATCAGGGATAGAGTGAGGGTGAGTGTGTGTGTTAGGTTTAAGTTTAGGGTTAGGCTTAGGGTTAGGCTGAGGGTGACGTTGAGGGTGAGGGTTAGATTTTTGGAGGAGGGTTAGGATGAGGTTTAGGGTTAGGATTAGGGTTAGGGTAAGGGCAAGGGTGAGTGTGAGTGTGAGGTTTAAGCTTAGGGTTACTGTGAGTTTGAGGTTTAGGGTTAGAATTAGGTTTAGGGTGAGACTGAGGGTGAGGTTTAGGGTTAGGGTTATTGTTAGGTTTATGGTTAAGTTTAGGGTGAGGGTTAGGGTGAGTGTGAGGGATACGGTTAGGATTAGGGTTATGGTTAGGGTTAGTGTGAGGGTTAGTGTTAGGTATAGTGTTAGGCTTAGTTTTAGGCTGAGGTTCAGGGTGAGTTTGAGGGTTAGGGTTAGGGTTAGGGTTATGGGGAGGTTTAGGATGAGGTTTAGGGTTAGGATTAGGGTTAGGGTGAGGGCTAGGCTGAGGTTGAGATTTAGGGTTAGTGTTAGGGTGAGGTTTAGGGTTAGGGTTAGCGTTATGGTTATGGTGAGTGTGAGGTATAGAGTTAGAGTTAGGGTAAAGTTGAGGCTGAGGGTGAGGCTTAGGATTAGGGTTAGGATTAGGATTAAGGTAATGGTTAGGTTGAGTGTGATGGTTAGGGTTAGGGTTAGACTTAGGTTTATACTGAGGGTGAGGGTGAGGGTGAATGTTAGGATTAGGATTAGGGTTAGGTTGAGGGTGAGTGAGTGTGTTAGGTTTAGTTTTAGGTTTAGACTTAGGTTTAGGCTGAGGTTGAGGGTGAGTTTGAGGGTTAGGGTTAGGTTGAGGGTTAGGGTTAGGGTTATGGGGAGGGTTAGGATGAGGTTTAGGGTTAGGGTTAGGGTTAGGGTTAAGGTGAGTGTGAAATATAGGGTTAGAGTTAGGGTAAAGGTGAGGCTGAGCGTGAGGCTTAGGGTTAGGCTTAGGATTAGGATTTGGGTAAGGGTTAGGTTTGTTTTATGTTTAGGGTTAGGGTTAGGCTTAGGTTTACACTGACGGTGAGGGTGAGGGGGAAGGTTAGGGTTAGGATTAGGGTTAGGGTGAGGTTGAGTGTGTGTGTTAGGTTTAGTTTTAGGTTTAGGCTAATGTTTAGGCTAAGGGTGAGGTTCAGTTTGAGGGTTAGGGTTAGGGTGAGGTTTAGTGTAAGGGTTAGGGGGAGGGTTAGGATGAGGGTTAGGGATAGGATTAGGGTTAGGGTGAGAGTGAGGCTGAGAGTTAGGGTGAGTGTTAGGGTTAGGGTTAGGTTGAGAGTTACGGGGAGTGTAAGGGTTAGGGTTAGGGTTAGGATTAGGTTCAGGGTGAGGGTGCGTTTGTGTGTTAGGGTTAGGTTTAGGGTTAGGCTTAGGGTTAGGCTGAGGGTGAGGTTGAGGTTGAGGGTTATGGTTATGGTGAGGGTTATTTTTACACTTAGGGTGAGGGTTAGGATGAGGTTTAGGGTTAGGGTGAGGGTTAAGGTGAGGATGATGGTAAGGGTAAAGGTGAGGTTTAGGCTGAGGTTGAGGGTTAAAATAAGGGTGAGGGTTAGGGTTAGTTTTAGGGTTAGGGTGAGGGTAGATTGAGTTTTAGGGTTAGCGTTAGTGTGAGGTTTAGGGTTTGGGTTAGGGTTAGAGTTAGGTTTAGGATTAGGATGAGGTTGAGGGTTAGGGTTAGGGTTAGTGTTAGGGTGAGAGTTACTGGGAGGGTTAGGGTTAGAGTTAGGGTTAGGATTAGTGTCAAGTGATTGTGCGTGTATGTGTTAGGGTTAGGTTTATGGTTAGGCTTAGGTTTAGGCTGAGGGTGTGGTTGAGGGTGAGGGTTAGGGTTACGGTGAGGGTTAGAGTAAGGGTTAGGGGGAGGGTTAGGATGAGTGTTAGGGTTAGGATTAGATTTAGGGTGAGAGCTAGGGTGAGGGTGAGGTTTAGGTATAGGGTTAGGTTGAGGGTTATGGTTAGGGTGAGGGTTAAGATTAGGGTTAGGGTTATTGTTAGGGTTCGGTTTAAGGTTACGGTTATGGTGCGGGTGAGGGTGAGGGTTAGGGTTAGGGTTAGGGTGAGGTTTAGGGTGAGGGTGAGGTTCAGAGTTAGAGTTAGGGTTTGGGTGAGGGTTAGGTGGAGGGTTAGGGTTAGGGTTAGTGTTAGTGTTAGGGTTAGGGTGAGAGTTAGGGGGAGGTTTAGGGTTAGGGTTAGGGTGAGGATTAGGATTAGTGTTAAGGTGAGGGTGAAGTTTTGGGTAAGGGATACGCTTAGGCTTAGGTTTAGGTTTAGGTTTGGGATAAGTGTCTGTGTTAGGGTTAGGTTTAGGTTTAGGCTTAGGGTTATGCTGAGGGTGAGGTTGAGGGTGAGTGTTAGGGTTAGGGTGAGGGTTAGGTTTAGGGTTAGGAGGATGGTTAGTATGAGGGTTAGGTTTAGGATTATGGTTAGGGTGAGTGGTAGGGTGAGGATGAAGTTTAGGGTTAAGGTTAGGGTGAGGGTTAGTGTTTGGTTTAGGGTGAGAATTAGGTTTCCGGTTAAGTTTAGGGTTACGGTGAGTGTCAGGAAAAGAGTTACTGTGAGGGTGAGGCTTAGGATTAGGTTGAGGCTTAGGGTTAGGATGAGGGTTAGGGTGAGGGTGATGATGAGGGTTAGGATTAGGTTTAGGGTGAGGGTTAGGATGAGGGTTAGGGTTTGGATTAGGGTTAGAATGAGGGCTAGGGTGAGGGTGACGATTATGGTAAGGTTTAGGCTTAGGCTTAGGGTTAGGCTGAGGGTGAGGTTGAGGTTGAGGGTTAGCGTTAGGGTGATGGTTAGGGTGAGGGTTACGATGAGGTTTAGAGGTTTAGGGTGAGGATGATAGTAAGGGTAAAGGTGAGGTTTAGGCTGAGGGTGAGGATTAAGATAATGGTGAGTGTTAGGTTTAGGTTTAGGGTTAGGGTTAGGGTTAGGATTAGGGTCAGGGTGAGAGTTAAATTGAGGTTTAGGATTAGGGTTAGTGTGAGGTTTAGGGTTAGGATGAGGGTTAGGGTTAGGGTTAGGGTTAGGGTTAGAGTTAGGGTGAGCATGAGGTTTTGGGGTGGAATTAGGGTTATGGTGAGGATTAGGGTGAGGGTTAGGTTTAGGGTAAGTGTTAGCATGGGGGTGATGGTTAGGGTAAACTTGAGGTTTAGGCTGAGGGTGAAGGTTACAGTGGGGTGAAGGTTAGGGTTAGAGTGACGGTTAGGGTTAGGGGAAGGGTTGGGTGAGGGTTAGCTTGAGGATTAGTGTTAGAGTTAGTGTGAGGTTTAGGGTGAGGATGAGGATTAGGGTTATTGTGAGGGCTAGGATGAAGGTGAGGGTTAGGTTTAGGTTTAGGGTGAGGTTTAGAGTCAGGGTGATGGTTAGGGTTAGTGTGAGGGTTAGTGTTAGAGTTAGTGTTAGGGTGAGGGTAAGTGTTAGGGTGAAGGTTAGGGTTAGGGTTAGGGTTAGGTTGAGGGTTAGGGTTAGGATTAGGGTTATTGGTAGGGTTAGGGTTTGGGTTACGGTTACGGTGAGGGTGAGGGTGAGGTTTAGGATTAGTGTTAGGATGAGGTTTAGGTTTAGGGTAAGGGTTAGAGTTAGGGTTAGTGTGAGAGTGAGGTTAAGGCTTAGAGTTAGGGTTAGCGTTATGTTGAATGTTTGGGTTAGATTTAGGCTTAGGCTTAGGCTTAGGCCAAGCATGAGGTTGAGGGTTAGGTTTAGGATAAGGGTGAGGGTTAGGGTTAGCGTTAGGGTGAGGGTTAGGATGAGGTTTAGGGTTAGGATTAGTGTTAGGGTGAGGGTTAGGGTGAGGGTTAAGTTTAGGGATATGGTTAGGTTTAGTGTTAGGGTTAGGTTAAGGGTGAATGTGAGGGTCAGGGTTATGGTTAGGCTTAGGGTTAGGGTGAGGGTTAGGGTTAGGGTTTTGGTTAGGGTTAGGGTTAGGTTGAGGGTGAGTGTGAGGGTCAGGGTTATGGTTAGGCTTAGAGTTAGGGTGAGGTTTAGGGTTAGGGTTTTGGTTAGGGTGAGGGTGAGGCTGAGGATTAGGGTTAGGTTTAGGGTTAGGTTTAGGGTTACAGTTAGGGTTAGGGTTAGGTTTAGGCTTAGGGTTAGGCTTAGGATTCAGCTGAGGGTGAGGGTGGGGTTGAGGATTAGTGTTAGGTTTAGGATTAAGGTTATTGTTAGTGTTATGGTTAAGGTTAAGTTGGAGCTGAGGGTGATTCTGAAGGTGAGGGTCATGGTTATGTTTATGGTTAGGGTTAGGGTTAGTGTTAGATTTAGTGTTAGGTTTAGAGTTATGGTGAGATTGAGGGTGAGGGTGAGGGTTAGGGTTAGGGTGAGATTTAGGTTGAGGTTTAGTGTTAGGGTTACAGGGAGGGTGAGTGTTAGGTTGAGGTTTAGGGATAAGGTTAGATTTAGTATTAGGGGTAGGGTGAGGGTGAGTGTGACAATTAGGGTGAGGGTGAGGCTTAGGCTTAGGGTTAGGCTGAGGGTGAGGGTGGAGGTGAGGATTAGGGTTAGGGTGATGGTTTGGGTTAGGGTTAGTGTTACTGTTAAGGTTAGGGTTAGAATTACGGTGAGGGTGAGGGTGCGGGTGAGGGGTAGGGTTAGGGTTAGGGTATGGTTTAGGGTTAGGGTTAGGGTTAGTGTGAGGTTGAGATTTAGGTTTAGATATAGGGTTAGGAGGAGGGTTAGGGATAGGGTTAGTGTTAGAGTTAGGCTGAGGGTGAGGGTTACTTTGAGGTTTAAGGTTAGGGTTAGTGTTGGGGTTAGTGTGAGTGTAAGTTTTAGGGTTAGGGTTAGTGTTAGGGTGAGGGTGAGTGTTTGGGTTAGGATGAGGGTTATGGTTAGGGGGAGGGTTAGGATTAGGGTTAGGGTTAGGGTTAGGGTTAGGTTTAGGGTTTTGGTTACGGTGAGGTGAGGGTGACTTTTAGGGGTAGGGTTAGGGTAAGGTTTAGTGTTTGGGTTAGGGTTAGAGTGATGGTTAGGATGATGGTGAGTTATACGGTTAGTGTTAGAGTTAGGGTGAGGTTTAGGTTTAGGGTTAGTGTTAGGGTTAGGGTTAGGGTGAGAGTTAGCGATAAGTTTAGGGTTAGGTTTAGTGTTCGATTACAGTGAGGGTCAGTTTTAGGATTAGGGTTAGGGTCAGTGTGAGGTTTAGGGTTAGAATTAGGGTTAGGGTGAGGTTGAGCGTGAGGGTTTGGGTTAGGTTTAGGGGTAGGATTAGGATTATGGTTCTGGTTAGGGTGAGTGTGAGGCTTATGGTTATGGTTAGGGTTAGCCTTAGGTTTAGGCTGAGGGTTTGCGTGAGGTTGAGGGTTAGGGTTATTCTGAGGGGTAGGGTTACGGTTAGGGTGAGGTTTAGTGTTAGGGTTAGGGTTAGAGTTATGGTTAGGGTGAGGGTGAGGTTTAGGGGTTAGTTAGTTTTAGGGTGAGGGTTAGGGTGAGTGTGAGGGTTATGGTGAGGGTTAGGGTAGGGGTGACGGTAAGGGCAAACATGAGGGTTAGGCTGAGGGTGAGGGTTACGGTAAGGTTGATGGTTAGGGTTAGGGTTAGTGTTAGGGTTAGGGTTAAGGTGAGGGTGAGGTTTAGGGTTAGGTTGAGGGCTAGGTTGAGGGTGAGTGTTAGGGTTAGGGTTAGGGTGAGCGCTAGGGTGAGGGTTAGGGTGAGGGTTAGGGTTAGGGATTGGGTTAGGTTTAGGATTAGGGTTAGTTTGAGGGTGAGTGTGAGGGTTAGGGTTAGGTTTAGGCTTAGAGTTAGGGTGAGTGTTAGGTTTAGGGTTTGGGTTAGGTTGAGGCTGAGGCTGAGGATTAGGGTTAGGTTTAGGGTTAGGTTTAGGCTTAGTGTTAGGCTGAGGCTGAGGGTGGGGGTTAGGATTAGACTTAGAGTTGGGTTAGGCTTAGGGTTAGGGTAATTTTTAGTGTTATAGTTAGGGTTAAGTTTGCAGTGAGGGTGAGGCTGAATGTGAGGGTTATGGCTAGAGTTAGGGTTAGGGTTAGGGTTAGTGTTATTCTTAGGGTTAGGGTTAGAGTTACGGTGAGTTTGAGGGTGAGGGTGAGGTTAGGATTAGGGTGAGGTTTAGGCTGAGGGTTTTGGTTAGGGTTAGGGTGAGGGTGATATTTAGGGTTAGAGTTAGGGTTAGGGGGATGTTTAGGGTGAGGTTTTGTGTTAGGGTTAGTGTTAGGGTTAGGGTGAGGTTGAGGGTTAGTTTGAGGTTTAGGGACAGGGTTAGGTTTAGGATTAGGGTTAGGGTGAGGGGAAGTGTGAGGAATTGGGTAAGGATTTGGCTTAGGCTTATGGTTAGGCTTAGGGTGAGGGTGGGGGTGAGGATTAGGGTTAGGGTGACTGTTCGGGTTATTGTTAGGGGAAGGGTTCGGGTGAGGGTTAGGGTTAGGTTTAGTGTTAGGGTTAGGGTAAGGATGAGGGTTAGGGTTTGGGATAGGGTTAGGGTTAGGGTAGGGGTGAGGTTTAGGGTTTAGGTTAGGGTTAGGGTTAGAGTTACGGTGAGGTTGAGGGTGCAGATGAGTGTGAGGTTTCGGGTTAGGTTTAGGGTTAGGCTTACGTTTAGGCATAGGGTTAGGCTAAGGGTGAGGTTGAGGTTTAGGGTTAGGGTGACTGTTAGAGTTAGGGTTATGTGGAGGGATAGGATGAGGGTTAATGTTTGGATTAGGGTTAGGGTGATGGCTAGTGTGAGGGTGAGGTTTAGGGTTAGGTTAGGGTGAGGTTTAGGGTTAGGGTTAGGGTTAGGATTAAGGTGATGTTAAGGTTTAGGGTTAGAGTTAGGGTTAAGGTGAGGCTGAGGGTGAGGGTTAGGGTTAGGGTTAGGATTAGGATTAGGGTAAGTGTTAGGGTGAGTGTGAGTGTTAGGGTTAGGGTTAGGATTAGGCATAGGGATACACTGAGGGTGAGGGTGAGGGTGAGGTTTAGGTTTAGGATGAGAGTTAGGGTTCAGGTTAAGTTTAGGGTTAGGTTGAGGGTTAGGATTAGGTTTACGTTGAGTGTGAGGGTTAGGTTAGGTTGAGGGTTAGGGTTAGGGTGAGGTTTAGGGCTAGGGTTAGGGTGAGGGTTAGGATGAGGGTTAGGGTTAGAGTTAGGGTGAGGGTTAGGATGAGGTTAAGGGTTAAAGTAAGGGTGAGGGGTAGGGTTAGGGTCAGGGTTAGGGTTATGTTTAGGGTTAGGATGATGGTTATGGTCAAGGTTAGGGTGAGTGTTAGGATTAGGATTAGGGTTAGGATTAGTGTTAGGGTGAGGGCCAGTGTGAGGGTGAGGGTTAGGGTTAGTTTTAGGGTGAGGTTTAGGGTTAGGGTTACATTTAGGTTGAGGGTTAGGATGAGGGTTAAGTTTACTGTAAGGGTGAGGGTTAGGGTTAGGGTGAGGGTTAGGGTTAGGTTTAGGGTTAGGGTGACGGTGAGGGTTAGGATTAGGGTTAGGGTTAGGGTTATTTTTAGGGTTACAGTTACGGTGAGGGTGAGGGTGAGGGTTAGGGTTAGGGTTAGGTTGAGGTTTTTTGTGTTAGGGTTAGGGTTAGAGTTAGGGTTAGGGTGAGGGTAGGGTTAGTGTTACTGTGACGGTTAGTGTTTGTGTTAGGGTATGGGTTACGGTGAGTGCTGTGGTTAGGGTGAGGGTTAGGATTAGGGTTAGGGTTATTGTTAGCGTTAGGTTTTGGGTTAAGGTAACGTTGAGAGTAAGGGTGAACATTAGGGTTTAGGGTTAGGGTCAGGTTTAGATTTTGGGTTAGGGTTAGAGTTAGGGTTATGGTGAGGGTGAGGTTTAGAGTTAGAGTTAGGGTTAGGGTGAGAGTTAGGTTGAGGGTGAGGTTTAGGATTAGGTTTATGGGAAGGTTTAGTGTGAGGGTTAGGGTTAGGGTTTGGGTAAGGTTGAGGTTTAGGTTTAGAGTTAGGTTAAGGGTGAGCCTGAGGTTGAGGGTTAGGGTTAGTGTTAGAGTTAGATTTAGGGTGAGGGTTAGGATTAGGGTGAGGGTGAGGGTGAGGGTTAGGCTTAGGTTTAGGATTCGGATTAGGGTAAGGGTTAGGGTCAGTGTGATCGTTAGGGTTATGGTTAGGCTTAGGCTTAGGGTTAAGCTGAGAGTGAGGGTGAGGGTGAGGGTTAGGTTTACGGTGAAAGTTAGGGTTAGGGTTAGGGTGAGAGTTAGGGTTCGATTATGTTTAGGGTTAGGGTGAGGGTTAGGGTTAGGATTAATGTTAGAGTGAGGGCTAGGGTGAGGGTGATGGTTAGGGTTAGTGTTAGGGTAAGGTTTAGGTTTAGGGTTAGGATTTGTGTTAGGGTTAGGATGAGGGTTAGGGTTACTGTTAGGGTGAGGGTTAGGGTTAGGTTGAGGGTTAGGGTTAAGATTATGTTTAGGGTGAGGGTGAGTGTTAGGTTTAGGGTTAGGGTTAGGGTTAGCTTTAGGGTTAGGATTAGTGTTATTGTTAGGTTTAGGGTTAGAGTTATGGTGAGGGTGAGGGTGAGGTTGAGGGTGAGGTTTAGGGTTAGAGTGATTTTTAGGGCTGGGGTTAGGATTAGGGTTAGGATGAGGGGGCGGTTTAGGGTTAGATTTAGGGTTGGTTGTAGGGTTAGGTCGAGTGTTAATGTTAGGGTTAGTGTTAGGGTTAAGTTTAGGGTGAGGGTTCAGTTGAGGATTAGTGTGAGGGTTAGTGTGAGGTTTAGGGTTTAGGATGAGGTTTAGGGTTAGGGTTAGGGTTAGGATTAATGTTAGTGTTAGGCTTAAGTTGAGGGTTAGGGTGAGGGTGAGGTTTAGGGTTAGGGTTAGGATTAGGATTAGGGTTAGGGTTAGGGTGAGGGATAGGATGAGGGTTAGGGTTAAGGATAGGCTTAGGCTTAGGTTTAGGCTGAGGGTGATGGTAAGGTTGAGGGTTAGCGTTAGGGTGACGTTAGGGTCAGGGTTAGGGTGAGAGTTAGAGCTCGGGTTATGTTTAGGGTTAGCGTGAGGGTTAGGGTAATGGTTACAGTGAGAGTGAGGGTTAGGGTTAGGTTGAGGGTTAGGGTTATGGTTAGTGTGAGGGTGAGGGTGAGAGTTAGGGTTAGGGTTAGTCTGAGGTTTAGGATATTAGGTTTAGGATTAGGGTTAGGGTGAGGGCTAGGTTGAAGGTGAGGTTTAGGGTTAAGGTTATGGGGAGGGTTAGGATGAGGGTTAGTGTTAGGATTAGGATTAGGGTAATGGCTAGGGTCTGGGTGAGGTTTAGGGTTAGGTTAGGGTGAGGTTTAGGGTTAGGTTTAGGGTTAGGGTTAGGGTGAGTTTGAGGTTTAGGGTTAGAGTTAGGGTTAAGGTGAGGCTGACGATGAGGGGTAGGGTTAGGGTTAGGATTAGCATTAGGGTAAGGGTTAGGGTGAGTGTGAGTGTTAGGGTTAGGGTTAGGGTTAGGCTTAGGGTTACACTGAGGGTGAGGGTGAGGGTTAGGGTTATGGTGAGAGTTAGGGTTCAGGTTAAGTTTAGGGTTAAGTTGAGGGTTAGGGTTAGGTTTACATTGAGTGTTAGGGTTAGACTTAGCTTGAGGGTTAGGGTTAGGGTTAGGCTTAGGGTGAGGTTTAGGGTTAGGGTTAGGGTGAGGGTTAGGATGAGGACTAGGGTTAGGATTAGGGTTAGGTTGAGGGCTAGGTTGAGAGTGAGGGTTAGGGTTAGTGTTAGGGTGAGGTTTAGGTTTATGGTTAGAGTTAGAGTGAGGGTTAGGGTGAGGGTAAGGGTTACGGTAAGGGTGAGGGTTAGTGTTAGGGTGAGCGTTAGGGTTAGGTTTATGGTTAGGATGAGGGTGAGTGTTAGGATTAGGGTTAGGGTTACGGTTATTGTTAGGGTTATGGTTATGGTGAGGGTGAGGTTGAGGGTGAGGGTTAGGGTTACGTTGAGGTTTTTAATGTTAGCGTTAGGGTTAGAGTTAGGGTTAGAGTGAGGTTAGTGTTAGGGTTAGTGTGAGGGTTAGTTTTGGGGTTAGGTTATGGATTACGGTGAGGGTTATGGTTAGGGTGAGGGTTAGCATGAGGGTTAGGGTTACAGTAAGTGTGAGGGTTAGGTTAGGGTGAGGGTTAAGTTTCGGTTTAGGGTTAGGGTTATGGTGAGGGTTAGTTTTAGGTTTAGTGTTAGGGTTATTGTTAGAGTTACGGTTATGGTGAGGTTGAGGGTGAGGATTAGGGTTAGGGTTAGGTTGAGGTTTTTAGTGTTAGGGTTAACGTTAGAGTTATGGTTAGGGTGAGATTAGGGTTAGGGTTAGTGTGAGGGTTAGTGTTTGGGTTAGGTTATGGGTTACGGTGAGGGTTGTGGTTAGGGTGAGGGTTAGTATTAGGGTTATGGTTATTGTGAGGGTTAGGTTTAGGGTTACGGTTATAGTGAAGGTAAGGGTGAGGGTTAGGGTTTAGGGTTAAAGTGAGGTTTAGGGTTTGGGTAAGGGTTAGAGTTAGGGTTAGGGTGAGGGTAAGGTTTAGAGTTAGAGTTAGGGTTAGGGTGATGGTTAGGTTGAGGGTTAGGATTACGGTTAGGGTTAGGGTTAGGGTGAGGGTGAGGGTTAGGTTTAGGGTTATGGGGAGGGTTAGGATGAGGGTTAGGTTTAGGATTAGGGTTAGGGTGAGGGCTAGGTTGAGGGTGAGGTTTATGGTTACGGTTAGGGTGAGGTTTAGGTTTAGGGTTAGTGTTAGTGTTAGTGTTAGGGTTAGGGTTAGGCTTATGGCGAAGGGTAGGGTTAGGGTTAGGTTTAGGCTGAGGGTGCGTGTGGGGTTGAGGATTAGGGTTAGGGTTAGGTTTAGCGTTAGGGTTAGGTTTTTGTTAGGGTTAGGGTTAGAGTTACGGTGAGGTTGAGGTTGTGGGTTTGGGTTAGGGTTAGGGTGAGGTTTAGAGTAAGGGTTAGGGTTAGGTTTATGGTGAGGTTGAGCTTTAGGGTTAGAGTTAGGGTTAGCGAGAGGGTTAGGATGAGGTTTAGGTTTAGGGTTAGTGTTAGTTTTAGGGTGAGGGTGAGGGTTAGGTTGAGGTTTAGGGATAGGGATAGGTTTAGGATTAGGGTTAGGGTGAGCATGAGTGTGAGTGTTAGGGTAAAGGTTAGGCTTAGGCATAGGGATAGGCTGAGGGTGAGGGTGGGGTGAGGATTAGGGTTAGGGTGATGGTTAGGGTTAGGGGTAGTGTTATTTTTAGGGTTAGAATTAGAGTTATGGTGAGGGTGAGGGTACGGGTGAGGTTTAGGGTTATGGTTAGGGTGGGGTTTAGGGTTACGGTTAGGGTTAGGATGAGGGTGAGGGTGAGGTTTAGGTTTAGATATAAGGTTAGGGTGACGGTTAGGGTGAGGGTTAGGGTTAGGTTTAGTGTTAGGGTTAGGGTGAGGATGAGGGTTAGGGTTAGGGTTAGGTATTGGGTAAGGGTGTGGTTTAGGTTAGGGTTAGGGTTCGGGTTAGAGTAACGGTGAGGGTTAGAGTAACGGTGAGGGTTAGGGTGCAGAATGAGTGTGAGGGTTGTGGTTAGGTTTAGGGTTATGCTTAGGGTTAGGCTTAGGTTGGGCTAAGGGTGAGCTTGAGCTTTAGGGTTATTGTTTGGGTTAAGGTTAGGGTTATGGAGTGGGTTAGGATGAGGGTTAATGTTAGGATTAGGGTTAGGGTAATGGCTAGGGTGCGGGTGATGTTTAGGGTTAGGTTAAGTTGAGGTTTATGGTTAGGGTTAGGCTTAGGGTTAGGGTGAGTGTGAGGGTTATGGTTAGGGTTAGCGTTAGGCTTAGGGTTACATTGAGTGTGAGCGTGAGGGTGAGGGTTAGGGTGGGAGTTAGGGTTCAGGATAAGTTTCAAGTTAGGGTGAGGGTTAGGGTTAGGTTTACGTTGAGTGTGAGGGTTAGGGTTAGGTTGAGGGTAAGGGGTAGGTTTAGGGTTAGGGTGAGATTTAGGGTTAGAGTTAGGGTGAGTGTTAAGATGTGGGTTAGGTTTACGGTAAGGGTGAGGGTTAGGGTTAGGGTGAGTGTTAGGTTTAGGTTTAGGTTTAGGGTGAGGGTGAGGGTTAGGATTAGGGTTAGGGTTAGGGTTATTTTTAGGGTTACGATTATGTTGAAGGTGAGGGTGAGGGTTAGGTTGAGGTTTTTAGTGTTAGGGTTAGGGTTAGAGTTAGGGATAGGGTGAGGTTAGGGTTAGGGTTACTGTGAGGGTTAGTGTTTGGGTTAGGATATGGGTTACGGTGAGGTTTTTGGTTAGGGTGAGGGTTAGGATTAGGGTTAGGGTTATTGTTAGGGTTAGGTTTTGGGTTAAGGTAACGTTGAGAGTAAGGGTGAGCGTTAGGGTTTAGGGTTAGGGTCAGGTTTAGGTTTTGGGTTAGAGTTAGAGTTAGGGTTAGGGTGAGCGTGAGGTTTAGAGATAGGGTTAGGGTGAGGGTTATTTGGAGGGTTAGGGTTAGGGTTAGTGTTAGGGTTAGGGTGAAGTTTAGGGTGAGGGTTAAGATTAGGGTTATGGGGAGGGTTAGGATGAGGGTTAGTGTTAGGATTAGGGTTAGGGTGAGTGCTAGGTTGAGGGTGAGGTTTAGTGTTAGGGTTAGGGTCAAATTTAGGGTTAGGGTTAGAGTTAGGGTGAGGGTGAGGTTTAGGTTTAGAGTTAGGGTAAGGGTGGGCCTGAGTTTGAGGGTTAGGGTTAGGGTTAGTGTTTGAGTTAAAGTTAGGGTGAGGGTTACGATTAGGGTGAGTTTGAGCATGAAGGTTAGGCTTAGGCTTAGTGTTAGGATTCGGATTAGAGTAAGGGTTAGGTTGAGTGTGATGTTTATGGTTAGGGTTAGGCTTAGGATTAGGGTTAGACTGAGAGTGAGGGTGAGGGTGAGGGTTAGGTTTACGGTGAAGTTTAGGGTTAGTATTAGGATGAGAGTTAAGGTTTTATTATGTTTAGGGTTAGGGTGAGGGTTAGGGTTTGGATTAGTCTTAGAGTGAGGGCTAGGGTGAGGGTGAGGGTTAGGGTTAGTGATAGGGTAAGGTTTATCTTTAGGGTTAGGGTTTGGGTTAGGGTTAGGATGAGGGTTAGGGTTATGGTGAGAGTGAGGTTTAGGGTTAGGTTGAGGGTTAGGGTTAAGATTATAGTTAGGGTGAGGGTGAGTGTTAGGATTAGGGTTAGGGTAAGGGTTAGGTTTAGGGTTAGGATTTGTGTTATTGTTAGGGTTAGGGTTAGAGTTATGGTGAGGGTGAGGGTGAGGGTGAGGTTTAGGGTTAGGGTGAGGTTTAGTGTTAAGTTTAGGATTAGGGTTAGTGTGAGGGGGAGGTTTAGGGTTACATTTAGGGTTAGTTGTAGGGTTAGGTCGAGCGTTAATGTTAGGGTTAGTGTTAGGGTTAATGTTAGGTTGAGGGTTAGGTTGAGGATTAGTGTGAGGGTTAGTGTGATTTTTAGGGTTTAGGCTGAGGTTTAGGGTTAGGGTGAGTGTTAGGTTTAATGTTAGGATTAGGCTTAAGTTGAGGGTTAGGTGAGGATGAGGTTTAGGTTTAGGGTTAGCATTAGGATTAGGGTTAGGGTTAGGGTGAGCGATACGATGAGGGTTAGTGTTAGGGATTGAGTTAGGCTTAGTGTTAGGCTGAGGGTGAGGGTGAGGGTCAGGGTGAGGATTAGGTTCAGGGTTAGGGTGAGAGTTAGGTTTCTGTTAAGTTTTGGGTTAGGGTTAGGGTTAGGGTAACTGTTATAGTGAGGGTGAGGGTTAGGGTTAGGTTGAGGTTTAGTGTTAGGTTTAGGGTTAGTGTGAGGGTGAGGGTGAGGGCGAGGGTTAGGGTTAGTGTTAGGGTGAGGGTTAGGATAAGGGTTAGGGTTAGGATTAGGGTTAGGGTGAGGGCTAGGGTGAGGTTGAGGTTTAGGGTTAGGGTTTGGGTGAGGTTTGGGGTTAGGTTTTGGGTTAGGGTAAGGCTTAGGGTGAGGGTTAGATTGATGATTAGGTTTAGGGTTAGGGTTTGTGTGAGGTATAGGGTGAGGATGAGGGTTAGGGTTAGGGTGAGACTGAGGGTTAGAATTAGGTTTAGGGTGAAGGCTAGGGTCAGGGTGAGGGTTAGAGTTAGGTTTAGCATTAGGGTGAGGTTTAGGATTAGGGTGAGGGTTAGGGTTAGTGGGAGATTTAGTTTTAGGTTAGGGTTAGTGTTAGGTTGAGGGTAAGTGTTAGGGTGAGGGTTAGTGTTAGGGTGAGGGCTATGGTTAGGGTGAGGGTTAGTGTTAGGGTGAGGGCTATGGTTAGGGTGAGGGTTAGTATTAGGTTTAGGGTTACTGTTATGGTTAGGGTTAGGGTTACCGTTAGTGTGAGGGTGAGGGTTAGGGTTAGGGTTAGGGTGAGGTTTAGTGTTAGGGTTAGGGTTAGAGTTAGGGTTAGGGTGAGGGTGAGGTTTAGGGTTAGAGTTAGGGTAAGGGTGAGGCTGAGGTTGAGGGTTAAGTTTAGGGTTAGTGTTAGAGTTAGGTTTTGGGTGAGGGTTGGGGTGAGGGTGAGAGTGAGGGTGAGGGTTAGGCTTAGGGTTAGGATTAGGATTAGTGTAATTGTTCGGGTGAGTGTGAGGGTTAGGGTTAGGGTTACCCTTAGGCTTAGGGTTAGTCTGAGAGTGAGGGTGAGTGTGAGGGTTAGGGTTAAGGTGAGGGTTAGGTTTAGGGTTAGGTTGAGATTTAGGGTTCGGTTATGTTTATGGTTAGGGTGAGGTTTAGGGTTAGGATTAGGGTTAGGGTGAGGGCTAGGGTGATGGTGAGGATTAGAGTTAGTGTTAGGGTAAGGTTTAGGGTTAGGGTTAGGGTTTCAGTTTGGGTTAGGTTGAGGGTTAGGGTAACAGTGAGGCTGAGGGTTAGGGTTAGGTTTAGGATTTGGGTTAGCGTGAGGGTGAGTTTTAGGGTTAGGTTTAGGGTTAGGGGGAGGTTTAGGTCGAGGGTTAGTGTTAGGTTCAGTGTTATGTTTAAGGTTAGGGTGATGGTTAGGTTGAGGTTTAGGGTTAGGCTTAGGCTTAGGGTTAGGCTGAGGGTGAGGTTGGGGGTGAGGATTAGGGTTAGGGTGATGGTTAGGTTTAGGGTTAGGGTAAGGGTTAGGATGAGGAAAAGGTTTAGGATTAGGTTTACGGTGAGGGCTATGGTGAGGGTGAGGGTTAGAGTAAGGGTTAGGCTTAGGCTTAGGTTTAGGTTGAGCGTGAGTGTGAGGGTTGGGGTTAGGATTAGGGTGAGGTTTAGTGTTAGGGTCACGGTTAGAGTTAGGGATAGGGTAAAAGTGAGGTTTAGGGTTAGAGTTAGGGTAAGGTTGAGGCTGAGGTTGACGGTTAGGTTTAGGGTTAGTCTTAGAGTTAGGGTTAGGGTGAGTGTTAGAGTGAGGGTGAGGGTGTGGGTGAGGTTTAGGCTTAGGTTTGGGATTAGGATTAGTGTAAGGTTTTGGGTGAGTGTGAGGGTTGCGTTAGGGTTAGGCTTAGGCTTAGGGTTTGGCTGAGAGTGAGGGTGAGGGTGAGGGTTAGGGTTAGGGTGAGGGTTAGGGTTAGGGTTAGGGTGAGAGTTAGGGTTCGGGTTAAGTTTAGGGTTACTGTGAGGGTTAGGGTAATGGTTACAGTGAGGGTGAGGGTTAGGTTTAGGTGGAGTGTTAGGGTTAGGTTTAGGGTTAGGGTGAGGGTGAGGATGAGTGTTATGGTTAGTGTTAGGGTGAGGGTTAGGATGAGGGTTAGGTCTAGCATTAGGTTTAGGGTAAGGGCTAGGGTGAGGGTGAGGTTTAGGGTTTGGGTTAGGTTGAGGTTTAGGGTTAGGTTTAGGGTTGGGGTTAGGATGAGGGTGCGGTTTAGGGTTAGAGTTAGGGTTAGGTTGAGGCTGAGGGTGAGGGTTAGGGTTAGGGTTAGTGTTAGAGTTAGGGTTACGGTGAGGGTTAGTGTGAGGGTGAGGGTTACGCTTAGTGTTAGGATTAGGATTCGAGTAAGGGTTAGGGTGAGTGTGAGGGTTAGGGTTAGGGCCAGGCTTAGGCTTAGGGTTAGGCTGAGCAAGAGGTTGAGGGTGAGTTTTAGGGTTAGGATGATGGTTAGGATTACGTTTAGGGTGAGGGTTAGGATGAGGTTTAGGGTTAGGGTGAGGGTTAGGGGAAGGGTGTTGGTAAGGGTAAAGTTGAGGTTTAGGATGAGGGTGAGGGTTAAGATAAGGGTGAGGGTTAGGGTTAGGGTTAGGGTTAGGTTTATTGTTAGGGTGAGGGTTAGATTGAGGATTAGGGTTAGGGTTAGGGTTAGTGTGAGGTTTAGGGTGAGGATGAGGTTTAGGGTTAGGGTTTGGGTTAGGTTTAGGGTTAGGGTTAGGTTTAGGGTTAGGGTTACGGTGAGGGTTAGGGTTACTGTTAGGTTTAGGGTTTGGCTTTTGTTTAGGCTGAGGGTGAGGTTGGGGGTGAGGATTAGGGTTAGTGTTAGGTTTAGGGTTATTGTTAGTGTTATGGTTAGGGTTAAGTTTGCGGTGTGGGTGAGGCTGAGAGTGAGGTTTATGGTTAGGGTTAGGGTTAGAGTTAGTGTTATTGTTAGGTTTAGCGTTAGAGTTACTTTGAGGTTTTGGGTGAGGGTGAGGGTTAGGGTTAGGGTGAGGTTTAGGGTTAGGGTTAGGATTAGGGTGAGGGTGAGGTTTAGGGTTAGAGTTAGGGTTAGGGGGACAGTTAGGATGAGGTTCATGGTTAGGGTTAGGGTTAGGTTTAGGGTGAGGGGGAGGTTTAGGTTGAGGTTAGCTTTAGGATTTTGAGGTTAGGGTTAGCTTTAGGATTAGGGTTAGGCTGAGGGTGAGGGAGATTTTGAGGTTTAGGGTTAGGGCTAGGTTTAGGGTTATGGGGAGGGTTTGGATGAGTGTTAGGGTTAGGATTAGGGTTAGGGTTAGGGCTAGGGTGAGGGTGAGTTTTAGGGTTAGGGTTAGGGTGAGGTTTAGCATTAGGTTTAGGGTTAGAGTTTTAGGGTTAGGGTTAGGGTGAGGTTTAGCGTTAGGTTTAGGGTTAGTGTTAGGGTGAGGTTGAGGTTTAGGGTTAGAGTTAGGGTTAGGGTGAAGCTGAGGGTGAGGGTTAGGGTTAGGGTTAGTGTTAGAGTTAGGGTTAGTGTGAGGGTTAGGGTGTGGGTGAGGGTTAGGCTTAGTGAAAGTATTAGGATTAGGGTAAGGGTTAGGGTGTGTGTGAGGGTTAGGTTTAGGATGAGGTTTAGGTTCAGGGTTAGGGTTAGAGTTAGGTTTAGGGTGAGGGTGAGGTTAAGGGTTAGAGTTAGGTTTAAGGTTAGGGTTAGGGTGAAGGTGAGGGTTCGGGTTAGGGTTAGGCTTAGCTTTAGGCTTACGAGTAGGCTTTGGCTGAGCATGAGGGTGAGGGTTATGGTTAGGGTTAGGGTGAGGGTTAGGGTTAGGGTTATTGTGAAGGTTATGATGAGGTTTAGGGTTAGGATTAGGGTTAGGGTGAGGGGTAGGTTGAGACTGAATGTGAGTGCTGGGGTTAGGGATAGGTTTAGGTTTAAGATTAGGGTTAGGGTTAGGGTGAGTGTGAGGTTTAGGTTTAGGGTTAGGCTTAGGGTTAGGGTGAGGGTTAGGGTTAGGGTATGGGTTAGGGTGAGGGTGAGGCTGAGGATTACGTTTAGGTTTAGGCTTAAGGTTAGGGTTAGGGTTAGATTTACAGTGAGGGCTATGGTTAGGGTTAGGGTTAGAGTTAGGGATAGGTTTAGGGTTAGGGTTAGGGTTAGGGTTAGAGTTACAATGAGGGTTATGATTATGGTTATGGTTAGGTTTAGGTTTAGGATTAGGTTGGGGGTTAGGGTTAGGGTTTGGTTTAAGTTGAGGGTGAGGCTGAGGATTAGGGTGAGGTTTAGGGTTAGGGTTTGGGTTAGGTTTAGGGTTAGGGTTAGGTTTAGGGTTAGGGTTAGGGTGAGGGTTAGGCTTAGGATTAGGGGTAGGGAGAGGTTGAGTGTGAGGGTTAGGTTTAGGGTTAGGTTTAGGATTAGGTTTAGGGTGAGGGTTAGGGTTAAGTTTTGGGGTAGGGTGATGGTGAGGCTGAGGATTAGGGTTAGGTTTAGTGTTAGTGTTAGGGTTAGCGTTAGAGTTACAGTGAGGGCTATGTTTAGGACTAGGCTTAGGGTTAGGGTTAGGTTTAGGGTTAGGGTTAGAGTTAGGGTTAGAGTTACAATGAGGGTTATGATTATGGTTATGGTTAGGTTTAGGTTTAGGGTTAGGTTGGGGGTTAGGGTTAGGGTTTGGTTTAAGTTGAGGGTGAGGCTGAGGATTAGGGTTAGGTTTAGGGTTAGGGTTTGGGTTAGGTTTAGGGTTAGGGTTAGGTTTAGGGTTAGGGTTAGGGTGAGGGTTAGGTTTAGGATTAGGTGTAGGGAGAGGGTGAGTGTGAGGGTTAGGTTTAGGGTTAGGTTTAGGATTAGGTTTAGGGTGAGGGTTAGGGTTAAGTTTTGGGTTAGGGTGATGGTGAGGCTGAGGATTAGGGTTAGGTTTAGTGTTAGTGTTAGGGTTAGGGTTAGAGTTACAGTGAGGGTTATGTTTAGGTTTAGGTTTAGGTTTAGGGTGAGGCTGAGGGTGAGTTTGGGTGTGTGTATTAGGGTTAGGGTTAGGGTTAGGGTTATTGTTTGTGGTATGATTAGCGTTAAGTTAGTGGTGAGGGTGAGGCTGAGGGTGAGGGTTATGGTTATGGTTAGGGTTAGGATTAGTGTTATTGTTAGGGTTAGGGTTAGAGTTACCGTGAGGTTGAGGATGGGGGTGTGGGTTACGGTTAGGGTGAGGTTTAGGGATGGGTTTAGCGTTAGGGTTAGGGTTAGGATGAGGGTCAGTGTGAGGCTTATGGTTAGAGTTAGCGTTAAGGGGAGAGTTAGGGTGAGGTTTAGGGTTAAGGTTAGTGTTAGGGTTAGGGTGAGGGTGAAGTTTAGGTTGAGGTTTCTGGATAGGGCTAGGTTTAGGATTAGGGTTAGGGTGAGGGTGAATGTGGGGGTGAGCATTAGGGTTAGGGTGATGGTTGGGGTTAGGGTTAGTGTTATTGTTAGGGTTAGGGTTAGAGTTACGGTGAGGGTGAGGGTGCAGGTGAGGTTTAAATTTAGGGTTAGGATGGGGTTTAGTGTTAGGGTTAGGGTTAGGATGAGGGTGAAGTTTAGGGTTAGATATATGGTTAGGCGGAGGGTAGGTGGAGGGTGAATGTGAAGGTTAGGGTTAGGGTTACGGTTAGGCTTAGGGTTAGGCTGAGGGTTAGGGTTAGTGTGAGGGTTAGGGTTAGGGTTAGGGTGAGAGTTAGGATTTGGGTTAAGTTTATGGTTAGGGTGAGGGATAGGGTTAGGGTTAGGGGGAGGGTGAGAGTTAGGCTTAAGTTTAGGGTTAGGGTTAGGGTTAGGGTTATTGTTAGTGTTATGGTTATGGTTAAGTTTGTGGTGAGGGTGAGGATGATGGTGAGGTTTATGGTTTTAGAGTTAGAGTTACTTTGAGGTTGAGGGTGAGGGTGAGGTTTAGGGTTAGAGTTAGGTTTAGGGGGACTGTTAGGGTGAGGTTAAGTGTTAGGGTTAGTGTTAGGTTTAGGGTGAGGTTGTGGTTTAGGTTGAGATTTAGGGATAGGTTTAGGTTTAGGATTAGGATTAGGTTTACTGTTAGGGTGAATGTGAGGGTTAGGGCGAAGGTTAGTGTTAGGCTGAGGGTGAGATTGATGGTGAGGTTTAGGTTTAGGGTGAGGGCTAGGGTTAGGGTTATGGGGAGGGTTTGGATGAGCTTTAAGGTTAGGATTAGGGTTAGGGTGACGGCTAGGGTGAGGGTGAGGTTTAGGGTTAGGTTTAGGGTGAGGGTTAGGGTTAGGATTAGGGTTAGGATTAGGGCTAGTGTGAGGGTTAGGGTGAGGGTTAGGGTTAGGGTTAGGGTGAGGTTGAGCGTGAGGCTTAGGGTGAGGATTAGGCTTAGGGTTAGGGTGAGGGTTCAGTTTAGGGATTGTGCTTGGGTGAGTGTGATGATGAGGATTAGGGTTAGGTTTAGGGTTAGGGTTATGTTTAGGTTTAAGTTTAGGTTTAGGGTTAGGGTTAGGGTGAGAGTGAGTGTAAGGGTTAGGTTGAGGGTTAAGCTTAGTCTTATAGTTAGGCTGAGGGTGAGGGTGGGGGTGAGTATTAGGGGTAGGGTGATTGTTCTGGTTAGGGTTAGTGTTATTGTTATGGTTAGGTTTAAAGTTACAGTGAGAGTGCAGGTGCGGGCGAGGGTTAGTGTTAGGGTGAGGTTTAGGTTTGGGTTAGGGTTAGAGTTAGGTTTAGGGTGAGGGTGAGGTTTAGGGTTAGAATTACGGTTCGGGTGAGGGTTAGGTTGAGGTTTAGGGTTAGTGTTAGTGTTAAGGTTAGGTTTACGGTGAGAGTTAGGGGGAGGGTTAGGGTTAGGATTAGAGTTAAGGTGAGGGTGAGGGTATGTGTTAGGGTTAGTTTAGGGTTAGGCTTAGGGTTAGGCTGAGGGTGAGGTTGAGAGTGAGGGTTAGGATTAGGTTGAGGGTTAGGGTTCGCGTTAAGTGTAGGGTTATGGTGAGGGTTAGGGTAAGGGTTATGTTGAGGGTGAGGGTTAGGATTAGGTTGACGGTTAGGTTTAGGTTTAGGGTGAGGGTGAGGATGAGTGTTAGGCTTATGGTGAGGGTTAAGATGAGGGTTAGATTTAGGATTAGGGTTAGGGTGAGGGCGATAGTGAGGGTGAGGTTTAGGGTTAGGGTTAGGGTTAGGGTTAGGATGAGTGTGAGGTTTAGGGTTAGAGTTAGGGTTAGGGTGAGGTTGAGGATGAGGGTTAGGTTTAGGGTTAGTGTTAGATTAAGGTTTAGGGTGAGGTTGAGGGTTAGGCTAAGTGTTAGGATTAGGATTAGGGTAATTGTTAGGGTTAGTCTGAGGGTTAGGGTTAGGCTTAGGTTTAGGCTTAGGTTTAGGCCGAGGGTGAGGGTGAGTGTGAAGTTTAGGGTTAGGTTGAGGTTTAGGGTTAGGGTTAGGGTGAGATTTAGGGTTCAGCTTAAGTTTAGGGTTAGGGTGAGGGTTACGGTTAGTCTTACAGTGAGCATGAGAGTTAGGGTTAGGTTGAGGGTTAGGATTAGGGTTAGGGTTATTGTGACGGTTAGGGTTAGAGTTAGGGTGAGGGTTAGGATGAGGATTAGGGTTAGGATTAGTGTTAGGGTGAGGATTAGGGTTAGGGTTAGGGTTAGGGTGAGGGTTAGGATGAGGGTTAGGGTTGTGGTGACATGTGGGTTAGGGTTAGGGTTTAGGTTAGGGTTAGAATTAGTGTTAGGGTGAGGGTAAGTGTTAGGATTAAGGTTAGGGTTAGGGTTAGGTTTAGGTTTAGGGTTAGGATTAGTGTTAATTTTAGTGTTAGAGTTACAGTTAGGGTGAGGCTGAGGGTGAGGTTGAGGGTTAGGTTTGGGGTGACGTTTATGGTTATGGTTAGGATTATTGTTATGTTGAGGGTGAGGTTTAGGGTTATATTTAGGGTTAGGGTGCAGGTTATGTGCAGGGTTAGGATTAGGGTTAGTGTGAGGGTTAAGGTTAGGGTGAGGGTTAGGTTGAGTTTTAGGGTTAGGTTTAGGTTTAGGGTTTGGATTTGGGTTAGGGTGAGGGTGAGTGTGAGGGTTACGGTTAGGTTTAGGCTTAGGCTGAGGGTGAGGGTGGGGTGAAGGATTAGGTTTAGGGTGATGTTTAGGATTAGGGTTAGTGTTGGATAGGGTGAGGGTGAGGATTAGGGTAAGGCTTAGGATTAGGCTTAGGGTTAGACTGAGTGTGAGGTTGAGTGTGAGGGTTAGGGTTAGGGTGATGTTTAGGTTTACGGTTACGGTGAGGGTTAGGATGAGTTTTAGGGTTACAGTAAGGGTTAGGGTGAGGATGACAGTAAGGATTAAGGTGAGGTTGAGACTGAGGGTGAGGGTTAAGATAAGGGTGAGGGTTAGTGTTAGGATTAGGGTGGGGTTTAGGGTTAGGGTTAAGGATAGATTTAGGTGGATGGGGAAGTTTAGGGTTAGATACAGGGTTAGGGGGAGGGTTAGGGGGAGGGTTAGGGTTAGGGTTTGTTTTAGGGTTAGGGTGAGGGTGAGGGTTAGTGTTAGGGTTAGGGTTAGGGTGAGGTTTAGGGTTAGGGTTAGGGTTTGGTTTAGAGTTATGGTGAGGGTGAGGGTGCGGGTGAGTGTAAGGGTTAAGGTTAGGTTTCAGGTAAGGCTTGTGGTTAGGCTTAGGGTTAAGCTGAGTGTGAGGGTGGGTTTGAGGGTTAGGGTTAGGTTGAGGTTTTTGGATAGGGTTATAGGGAGGGTTAGGATGAGGGTTAGGGTTAGGATTAGGGTTAGGGTTAGGGTTAGGGTGAAGGTGAGGTTTAGGTTTATGGTTAGGTTGAGGTTTAGGTTTAGGGGTAGGGTTAGGGTTAGGGTGAGCGTGGGGTTTAGGGTTATAGTTAGGGTTAAGGTGAGGCGGAGGTTGAGGGTTAGGGTTAGGGTTAGGATTAGCATTAGGGTAAGGGTAGGGTGAGTGTGAGGGTTAGGGTTAGGGTGAGGGTTAGGGTTAGGGTTAAGTTGAAAGTTAGGGTTCAGGTAAATTTTAGGGTTAGGGGGAGGGTTAGGGTTAGGGTTTGTTTTAGTGTTAGGGTGAGGGTGAGGGTTAGTGTTAGGGTTAGGGTTAGGGTGAGGTTTAGGGTTAAGGTTAGGGTTTGGTTTAGAGTTATGGTGAGGGTGAGGGTGCGGGTGAGTGTAAGGGTTAAGGTTAGGTTTCAGGTAAGGCTTGTGGTTAGGCTTAGGGTTAGGCTGAGTGTGAGGGTGGGTTTGAGGGTTAGGGTTAGGTTGAGGTTTTTGGATAGGGTTATAGGGAGGGTTAGGATGAGGGTTAGGGTTAGGATTAGGGTTAGGGTTAGGGTTAGGGTGAAGGTGAGTTTTAGGGTTATGGTTAGGTTGAGGTTTAGGTTTAGGGGTAAGGTTAGGGTTAGGGTGAGCGTGGGGTTTAGGGTTAGAGTTAGGGTTAAGGTGAGGCGGAGGTTGAGGGTTAGGGTTAGGGTTAGGATTAGCATTAGGGTAAGGGTAGGGTGAGTGTGAGGGTTAGGGTTAGGGTGAGGGTTAGGGTTAAGTTGAAAGTTAGGGTTCAGGTAAAGTTTAGGGTTAGGGTGAGGGTTAGGGTTAGCTTTAAGTTGAGCGTGAGGATTAGGGTTAGGTTGAGGGTTAGGTTTATGGTTAGGGTTAGGGTGAGGTTTAGGGTGAGGGTGAGGGTTAGGATGAGAAGTACGGTTAGAATTAGGGTTAGGATGAGGGCTAGGTTGAGGGTGAGGGTTAGGTTTAGTGTTAAGGTGACTTTTAGTGTTAGGGTTAGGGTTAGGGTGAGGGTTAGGATGAGGGATAGGGTTAGAGTAAGTGTGAGGGTTAGGGTTAGGTTGAGGGTTAGGTTTAGGATTAGGTTTAGTGTGAGGTTGAGGATTAGGGTTAGGGTTAGTGTTATTGTTAGGGATCGGGTTAGGGTTACGATTATGGTGAGGTTGAGGTTTAGAATTAGGGTTAGGGTGAGGTTTTTAGTGTTACAGTTAGGGTTAGAGTTAGGGTTAGCATGAGGTTCGGGATATTGAGAGGTTTAGTGTTAGGGTTAAGTTTTGGGTTGTGGTGAGGGTTATGGTTAGGGTTAGGGTTAGGATTAGGGTTAGGGTTATTGTTATGGTTAGGTTTAGGGTTACGGTTAGGGTGACGGTAAGTGTGAGGTTTAGGCTTAGTGTTAGGGTTAGGCCTAAGGTTAGGGTTAGGGTTAGGATTACGGTTGGGGTTAGGGTGAGGTTTAGGTTTTGGTTTACTTTATAGTTAGGTTTAGGGTGAAGGTAGGATTTAGGGTAAGAGTTAGGATTAGGGTGAGGGTTAGAGTGGGGGTTAGGGTTAGGGTTCGGATTAGGCTGAGGGTTAAGGTGGGGGTCACGGTAAGGTTAAAGGTGAGGGTTAGGCCTAGGGTGAGGGTTACGGTAAGGGTCAGGGTTAGGGTTAGGGTGAGTGTTAGGCTGAGGATTAGGCTGAGGCTGAGTGTTAGACTGAGGATTAGTGTTAGGGTTAGTGTGAGATTTATGGTGAGGGTGAGGGTTAGGGTTAGGATGTGGTCTAGGGTGAGGGTGAGGATTAGGGTTAGTGTTAGGATTAGGCTGAGGGTGAGGTTGAGGGTAAGGGTTAGGGTTAGGGTTAGGGGGACGGTTCGGATGAGGATTAGGGTTAGGATTAGGGTTAGGGTAAGGGCTAGGGTAAGGGTAGGTTTAGAGTTAGGGTTAGGGTCAGGTTTAGGGTTAGGGTTAGGCTAAGGGTTATGGTGAGGGTGAGGTTTAGGGTTTGAGTTAGATTTAAGGTGAGGCTGAGGGTGAGGTTTAGGGTTAGGCTTAGTGTTAGGGTTAGGGTTAGGGTTAGGGTGAGGGTTAAGGTGAGATTGAGGGTTAAGGTTAGTGTTAGGGTTAGGCTTAGGATTAGGCTGAGTTTGAGGGTGAAGCTGAGTGTTAGGGTTAGGGTGAGGGTTAGGGTTAGGGTTATGGGGAGGGTTAGGATCAGGGTTAGGGTTAGGATTAGGGCTAGGGTGAGGGCTAAGGTGAGGGTGTGGTTTAGTGTGAGGTTTAGGTTGAGGTTTAGTGTTAGGGATAGAGGGAGGGTTAGGATGAGTGTTAGGTTTAGGATTAGGGTTAGCCTGAGGGCTAGGGTGAGGTTAATGGTTAGGGTAAGCGTTAGGCTTAGGCTTAGGTTTAGGCTGAGCATGTGGTTGAGGGTGAGGATTAGCTTTAGGGTTGGGTTGAGTTTTAGTGTTAGGGTTAGGGATAGAGTTCGGGTTAGGGTGAGGGTGAGGTTTAGGGGTAGAGTTAGGGTTAGGATGAGGGTTAGGTTTAGGGTGAGGGTTAGTGTGGGGGTCACGATAAGGGTAAATGTGAAGTTTAGGCTGAGGATGAGGGTTACGGTAAGGGTGAGGGTTAGGTTTAGGGTTAGGTTTAGGGTGAGGTTTAGGGTTAAGGTGATGGTTAGGGTTAGTGTTAGTGTGAGGTTTAGGGTTAGGGTTAGGGTTAGGATTAATTTTAGGTTTAGGCTTAATGTGAGGCTTAAGGTGAGGGTGAGAGTCAGGGTTAGGGTTTGATTGTGATTTGGGTTAGGATGAATGTGAGGGTTAGGGTTAGGGATAGGGATAGGCTTAGGTTTAGGCTGAGGGTGAGGGTGAGTGTGAGGATTAGAGTTAGGGTGAGGGATAGGGTTAGGGTGAGAGTTAGGGTTTGGGTTAAGTTTAGGGTTAGGGTGAGTGTTAGGGTAGGGGTTACAGTGAGGGTGAGGGTTAGGTATAAGCTTAGGTTTAGGCTGAGGTTGAGGGTGAGTGTGAGGATTAGTGTTAGGGTGAGGGATAGGGTTAGGGTGAGAGTTAGGATTTGGGTTAAGTTTAGGGTTAGGGTGCGTGTTAGGGTAGGGGTAACAGTGAGGGTGAGGGTTAGGTTTAGGTTGAGGTTTAGGGTTAGGGTTAGCGTTAGGGTGAGGGTGAGGGTTAGGATTAGGGTTATTTTTAGGATGAGCTTTAGGATGAGTTTAGGGTTAGGATTAGGGTTAGGGTGAGGGCTAGCTTGAGGGTGAGTTTTAGGGTTAAGGTTAGGGTGAGGTTTTGGGTTAGGATTAGGGTTAGGGTTAGGGTGAGGGTGAGGTTTAGGGTTAGAGGTAGGGTTAGGGTGAGGCTGAGGGTGAGGGTAGTGTTAGGATTAGGGTTAGGTTTAGGGTTAGGATTACTGTAATTGTTAAGGTTAGAGTTAAGGTGAGGTTGAGGGTGAGGGTGAGGGTGAGGGGTAGGTTTATTGTTAGGGTGAGTTTTAGGGTTAGGGTTAGTGTTAGGGTGAAGGTTAGGATGAGGGTTAGGGTTAGAGTGAGGATTAGGGTAAGGATTAGGGTTAATGTGAGGTTGAGGGTTAGGATTAGGGTTAGGGTTAGGGTTATTGTTAGGGTTAGGGTTACGGTATCAATGAGGTTGAGGGTTAGAGTTAGAGTTAGGGTGAGGTTTTTAGTGTTAGTGTTAGTGTTAGAGACAGGGTTAGGGTGAGTGTGAGGTTTAGGGGTAGAGTTAGGGTTAGGGAGAAGGTTAAGGTGAGGGTTAGTGTTAGGGTGAGGGTTAAGGTGGGCGTGACGGTAAGGGTAAATTTGAGGGTTAGGCCTAGGGTGAGGGTTACAGTAGGGTGAGGGTTAGGTTTAAGGTGAGAGTTAGGGTTAGGGAGAGGGTGAGGGTGACGGTTAGATTGAGGATTTGTGTTAGGGTTTGTGTGAGTTTGAGCGTGAGGTTGAGGGTTAGGCTTAGGGTGAGGGCTAGGGTGAGGGTGAGGATTAGGTTTAGTGTTAGGGTGAGTTTAGGGTTAGGGTGAGGGTTATGGTTAGCGTTAGGGCTAGG
Source organism: Dipodomys merriami (assembly GCF_024711535.1). NCBI lineage: Eukaryota > Metazoa > Chordata > Mammalia > Rodentia > Heteromyidae > Dipodomys > Dipodomys merriami. The sequence goes on along the minus strand of NW_027202619.1, from coordinate 66,115 downwards.
TTTAGGTGTAGGTTTAGTGTTAGGGTTAGGGTTTGGGTTAGGGTAGGTTTAGGGTAAGGGTTTTTGTTAGGGTTATTATTAGGGTTAGGGTTAGGATGAGGTTTAAGTTTAGGTTTCTGTTTAGAGTTAGGGTTAGTGTGAGGGTGAGGTTTAGGGGTAGAGTTAGGGTGAGTGTTAGGGTTAGAGTTAGGGTGAGTGTTAGGGTTAGAATTAGGGTGAGCGTTAGGGTTAGGGTTAGGCTTAGGCTTTGGCTTAGACTTAGGCCCAGCATGTGGGTGAGTGTTAGGGTTAGGGTTAGGGTAAGGGTTAAGGTTAGGGTTAGGGTGAGGATTAGGATGAGGTTTCGGGTTAGGATTAGGGTTAGGCTGAGTGCTAGGGTGAGGGTTAGGCTTAGGGATAGGTTTAGGATTAGGATTAGGTTTAGGGTGAGGGTGAATGTGAGGGTTAGAATTAGGGTTAGGTTTAGGCTTACGGTTAGGGTGAAGGTAAGGGTTAGGGTTTTGTTAGGGTGAGGGTGAGGCTGAGGATTAGGGTTAGGTTGAGGGTTAGGTTTAGGTTTAGGGTTAGTGTTAGGGTTAGGGTTACAGTGATGGTTAGGGTTAGGGTTAGGGTTATTGTTAAGGTTAGGGTTAGGGTTACAGTTACAATGAGGGTGAGGGTGAGGATTAGCGTTAGCATTATGGTTAGATTTAGTGTTAGGGTTAGGGTTAGAGTTAGGGTTAGGGTGAGGGTGAGGTTTAGGGGTAGAGTCAGGGTTAGGGTGAGTGTTAGGTTGAGGGTTAGGTTTAGGGTGAGGGTTAGGGAGGGAGTGACGGTACGGGTAAACGTGAGGGTTAGGCTGAGGGTGTGGGTTATTTTAAGAGTGAGGGTTAGTGTTAGTGTGAGAGTTAGGGTTAGGGGTAGTGTGAGGGTGAGGGTTAGATTGAGGATTATTGTTAGGGTTAGTGTGAGGTTTAGGGTGAGGATGGGTGTTAGGGTTAGGGTGAGGGCTAGGGTGAGGTTGAGTGCTAGCGTCAGGTGTAGGGTGAGGTTTAGAGTTAGGGTGATGGTTAGATTTAGTGTGAGAGTTAGTGTTAGGGTTAGGGTGAGTGTTCGGTTGAGGGTAAATGTTAGGGTGAGGCTTAAGGTAAGGGTGAGGGTTAGGGTTAGGGTTATTGTTAGGGTTAGCTTTAGGGTTATGGTTAAGTTGAGGGTGAGAGTGAAGTGTAGGTTTAGGGTTGAGGATGAGGTTTAGGTTTAGGGTTAGGTTTAGAGTTAGGGTTAGGGTGAGAGTGAGGTTTAGGGTTAGAGTTAGTGTTAGGGTTAGGGTTAGGGTCAGGGTGAGGGTTAGGGTTAGGGCTAGGCTTAGGCTTAGGCTTAGGCCGAGCATGAGGGTGAGGGTTAGGATGAGGTTTAGGGTTAGGATTAGGGTTAGGCTGAGGGCTAGGGTGAGGGTTAGGGTAAGGTATAGGGTTACATTTAGGATTAGGGTTAGGTTGAGGGTGAGGGTGAATGTGAGGGTTAGCGTTAGGATTAGTGTTATTGTTAGGGTTAGGGTTAGCGCTATGGAGAGGGTGAGGGTGCAGGTGAGGGTTAGGTTTAGGTTTAGGGTGGGGTTTAGGGTTAGGGTTAGGGTTAGGGTTAGTGTGAGGGTGAGGTTTAGGGTTAGATATAGGGTTAGGGGGAGGGTTAGGGTGAGGGTTAGGGTGAGGCTTAGTGATAGGGTTAGGGTGAGGGTGAGGGTTAGGTTAAGGTTTAGGGTTAGGGTTAGGGTTATTGTGAGGATTGGTGTTAATTTAGGGTTAGTGTTTGAGTGAGGTTAAATTTTATGGTGAGGGTTTGGGTTAGGGTGAGGGTTTTGCTTTTGGTGAGGTTTAGTGTTAGTTTTAGGGTTAGGGTTAGGGTGAGGCTGAGGCTTAGGGTTAAAGTTAGGGTTAGAGTGAGGCTGAGGGTGAGGGTGAGGGTTAGGGTTAGGGTTATTGTTAGGGTTAAGGTTAATGTGATGGTTAGGTTGACAGTTAGGTTTAGTGTTAGGGTTAAGATTAAGATTAGGCTTAGGGTTAGAATGAGTGTGAGGTTTAGGGTTAGGGTTAGAGTTAGGCTTAGGGTTAGGCTGAGGGTGAGGGTGAGGGTTAGGGTTAGGGTGAGGTTTAGGGTTAGGGTTAGGGTGAGAGTTAGGGTTCGGGTTAAGTTTAGGTTTAGGGTGAGGGTTAGGGTACGGGTTAAAGTGAGGGTGAGCGTTAGGTTTAGGTTGAGCTTTAGGGTTAGGTTAGGATTAGGGTGAGGGTGAGGGTGAGGGTTAGGGTTAGTGTTATGGTGAGGGTTAGGAGTAGGGTTAGGGTTAAGATTAGGGTGATGGAGAGGTTTAGGTTTAAGTTGAGTTTTAGGGTTAGGGTTAGGGTTAGGGTGAGGGTGAGGTTTAGGATTAGAGTTTGGGTTAGGTTGAGGCTGAGGGTGAGGGTTCGGGTTTTGGTTAGTGTTAGAGTTATGGTTAGGGTGAGGGTTAGGGTGAGACTGAAGTTTTGGCTTAGAGTTAGGATTAGGATTAGGGTAAGGGTTAGGGTGAGTGTGAGGGTTATGGTTAGGGTTAGGCTTCAGCTTAGGGTTAGGCTGAGGGTGAGGGTTAGGCTTAGGTTTAGGATTAGGATTAGATTAAGCGTTAGGGTAAGTGTGAGGGTTAGGTTTAGGGTTAGGCTTTGGCTTAGGGTTAGGCTGAGGTTGAGGGTGAGGTTGAGGGTTAGGGTTAGGGTGATGATTAGTGTTAGGTTTAGGGTGAGAGTATGGGTTCCGCTAAAGTTTAGGGTTAGGGTGAGGGTTAGGGTTAGGTTTAGTGTTAGGTTTAGGGATAGTGTGATGGTTAGGGTTAGGGTTAGGTTTAGGGTTAGGATGAGGATTAGGGTTAAGCTTAAGTTTAGGGTGAGGACTAGGGTGAGGTTGAGGGTTAGTGTTAGTGTTAGGGTTTGGTTTAGGGTTAGGGTTAGGGTTAGAGTGAGGGTTTGGATGAGGGTTAGGTTTACAGTGAGGTTGAGGATTAGGGTTAGGTGTAGGGTTAGGGTTAGGATTAGGGTTAGGGTGAGGGTGAGTGTTAGTATTAGGGTTAGGGTTAGGTTTAGGGTTAGGATTAGTGTTATTGTTAGGGTTAGGGTTAGATTTATGGTAACGGTGAGGGTGAGGGTGAGGGTGAAGTTTAGGGTTAGGGTTAGGGTGAGGTTTATGATTTGTGTTAGGATTATGGTTAGGGTGAGGGTGAGGTTTAGGGTTAGATTTAGGGTTAGGGTGAGGATTAGGGTTAGGATTAGGGTGAGAGTTTGGGTTCCGCTTAAGTTTAGGGTTAGGGTGAGTGTTAGGGTTATGTTGAGGGTTAGGTTTAGGGATAGTGTGATGGTTAGAGTTAGGGTTAGGGTTAGGTTTAGGATGAGGATTAGGGTTAGGTTTAAGGTTAGGGTGAGGACTAGGGTGAAGCTGAGGGTTAGGGTTAGGTTTAGGGTGAGGGTTTGGATGATGGTTAGTGTTACAGTTTCTGTGAGGATTAGGATTAGGTTGAGGGTTACTGTTAGGATTAGGGTTAGGTTGAGGGTGAGTGTTAGGATTAGGGTTAGGCTTAGGTTTAATGTTAGGATTAGTGTTATTGTTAGGGTTAGGGTTAGATTTATGGTAAGGTGAGGTGAGGGTGAGGGTGAAGGTTAGGGTTAGGGTTAGGGTGAGGTTTTTGGTTAGGGTTAGGATTAGGGTTAGGGTGAGGGTGAGGTTTAGGGTTAGATTTTGGGTTAGGGGGAGTGTTAGTTCGAGGGTTAGGGTTAGGGTTAGGGTTACGGTTAAGGGTAGGTTGATGGTTATGTTGAGGTTTTTTGTTAGGATTAGGGTTAGGGTTAGGATTAGGGTTAGGGTAAGGGTGAATGTGAGGGTTAGGGTTAGGGTTAGGCTTAGGCTTAGGCTTAGTGTTAGGCTGAGGGTGAGGGTGGGGATGAGGATTAGGGTTACGGTGAAGGTTAGGGTTAGGGTTAGGTTGAGGGTTAGAATGAGTTTTAGTGTTAGGATTAAGGTTAGGGTGAGGGCTCTGGTGAGGGTGAGGATTAGGCTTAAGGTTAGGCTGAGCTTGAGGTTGAGGGTGAGGGTTTCGGTTAGGGTGATGGTTAGGTTTACGGTTAGGGTGATGGTTAGTATGAGGTTTAGGGTTAGTGTGTGGGTTAGGGTGATTATGATGGTAAGGGTAAAGGAGAGGTTTTGGCTGAGGGTGAGTGTTAAGATAAGAGTGAGGGTTTGGGTTATTTTTAGGGTTAGGGTAAGGGTTAGTGTTAGGGTTAGGGTGAGGGTAAGATTGAGGATTCGGTTTAGGGTTAGTGTGAGGTTTAGGGTGAGGATGAGGGTTAGGGTTAGAGTGAGGGTGAGGGATAGAATTAGGGTTAGTGTGAGGGCTAGGGTTTGGATGAGGTTTAGGTTTCGGGTTAGGGTGAGGGCTAGGGTGAGGTTTAGGTTGAGGTTTAGTGTTAGGGATAGGGTTAGGTTTAGGATTAGGGTTAGGGTGAGGGTGAGTGTGAGGGTTTGAGTTAGGGTTAGGATTAGGCTTAGGGTTAGAGTGAGGATTAGTGTTAGGTTTTGGGTTAGGGGGAGGGTGAGGCTGAGGATTAGGGTTAGGTTTAGGGTTAGGGTTATGTTTAGGGTTAGGGTTAGGTTTAGGGTTAGGGTTAGGGTTAGGGTTATGGTGAGGGTTATGTTTAGGATAGGGTTAGGCTTCGTGTTAGGCTGAGGGTGAGGGTGGGGGTGAGGGTGGGGGTGAGGATTAGGGTTACGGTTAGGGTTTGGGTTAGGTTATTGGTAAGGCTAGGATTAAGTTTGCGGTGAGGGTGAGGCTGCGGGTGAGGGTTATGGTTAGGGTTAGGGTTAATATTATTGTTAGGGTTAGGGTTAAAATTACGGTGAGGTTGAGGGTAAGGGTGAGCGTTTGGGTGAAGGTGAGGTTTACGTTGAGGTTTAGGGTTAGGTTTAGGGTTAGGGTTACGATGAGGGTGAGATTTAGGGTTAGATATAGAGTTAGGGGTAAGTTTAGGGTGAGGGTTATGGTTATGGTTAGTGTTAGGCTTAGGGTAAGGGTGAGGTTTAGGTTGAGTTTAAGGGTAAGGGTTAGGGTTAGTGTTAGTGTGAGGGTTAGTGTTAGGGTTAGAGTTAGTGTTATGGTTAGCGTAATTGTTAGTTTGAGGGTTTGGGTTAGGTTGAGGGTTATGGTTAGGGTGAGGTTTGGTGTTAGGGTTAGGTTTAGGCTTAGGCTTAGGCTTAGGTTTAGGCCGAGCATGAGGTTGCAGGTGAGGGTTAGGATGAGGTTTAGGGTTAGGATTAGGTTTAGGGTTAGGGCTAGGGTGAGGGTTAGGTTGAGGGTTAGGTTTAGGTTTAGAGTTAGGTGTAGGATTAAGGGTAGCATGAGGTTGAGTGTGAGGGTTAGGGTTAGGGTTAGGTTTAGGCTCAAGGTTAGGGTGAGGGTTAAGATTAGGTTTTGGGTTATGTTGAGGTTGAGGCTGAGGATTAGGGTTTGGTTTAGGGTTAGATTTAGGGTTAGGTTTAGGGTTATTGTTAGGGTTAGGGTTAGAGTTACTGTGAGGTTGAGGGTGAGGGTGAGGGTTTAGGCTTTGGGTGAGGTTTAGGGTGAGGTTAAGGGTTAGGTTTAGGGTGAGGGTGAGGTTTAGGGTTAGTGTTAGGGTTAGGGGGAGGCATAGGGTTTGGTTTTGGGTTAAGATGAAGGTTAGAATGAGGGTTAGGTTTAGGATTGGGGTTAGGGTGAGGGTTAGGGTGAGGTTGAGGTTTAGTGTTAGGGTGTGGTTTAGGATTAGGTTTAGGTTTAGGGTCAGGGTGAGTTTGAGGTTTAGGGTTAGAGATAAGTTTAGGAGGAGGGTTAGGGTGAGGGTTAGGTTTAGGGTCAGTGTTAGGGTTAGGGTTAGGGTGAACGTTAGGGTGAGGGTTAGGGTTAGGGATAGTGTTAAGTTTAGGATTAGGGTTAGGGTGAGGGTGAGTGTGAGGGTTAGGGTTAGGGTTAGGTTTAGGCTTAGGGTTAGGCTGAGGTAGAGTGTAAGTGTGAGAGTTAGGGTGCGGGTTAGGGTTAGAGTTAGGTTTAGAGTTAGCCTTAAGGTGAGGTTTAGTGTTAGGGTTAGGGTTAGGGTAAGGGTTAGGTTTAGGGTTACGGTGAGGCTTAGGGTTAGGCTTAGGATTAGGCTTATGGTTAGGGGGTGGGGGTGAGGATTAGTGTTAAGGTTAGGGTTAGGGTTAGCTTATTGGTATTTTTATGGTTAGGGTAAAGTTTGCAGTGAGGTTGAGGTTGAGGGTGAGTGTTAGGTTTAGGGTGAGGTTTAGGGTTAGGTTTAAGGTTAGGTTTCGGGTGAGTTTGAGAGTTAGGGTTAGGCTTAGGTTTAGGGTGACGATTAATGTTAGTGTTTGGGTTAGGATGAGGCTGAGGATTAGGGTGAGGTTTAGGGTTAGGTTTAGGTTTAGTGTTAGGGTTAGGGTTAGGCTGAGGGTGACGGTGGGGGTGAGGATTAGGGTTAGGGTTTCGGTTTAAATTAGGGTTATTTTTAGTATTATGGTTTGGGTTTAGTTTGTGGTGAGGGCGAGCCTGAGGTTGAGGGTTATGGTTAGGGTTATGCTTAGTCTTAGTGTTAGGCTGAGGGTGAGTATGGGGGTGAGGAATAGGTTTTGGGTGATGGTTAGGGTTAGGGTTAGGTTGAAGGTGAGGATGAGGCTTAGCGTTAGGATTAGGTTTAGGGTGAGGGCTAGGGTGAGGGTGAGGGTTAGGGTTAGGCTTAGGCTTAGGCTTAGGCTTAGGGTTAGGCTTAGGGTGAGGGTGAGTTTGAGGGTTTGGGTTAGGGTGATGGATAGGGTTAGGGTTAGGTTGAGTGTTAGAATGAGGGTTAGGTTTAGGGTTAGGGTTAGCCTGAATATGACGGTAAGAATAAAGGTGAGGGTTAGGCTGAGGGTGAGTGTTCACCTAAGTGTGAGGGTTAGGATTAGGTTGAGGTTTAGGGTAAGGATTAGGATGAGGGTTAGGGTGAGGGTGAGGGTTAGATTGAGGATCAGGGTTGGGGTTTGTATGAGGTTTAGGTTGAGGATGAGGGTTAGGGTTAGGGTGAGGGTTAGGGTTAGAATTAGGGTTAGGGTGAGGGCTAGGGTGAGGCTGAGGGTTAGTGTTAAGGTTTAGGGTTCGGGTGAGAGTTAGGGTTACTGTGAGTGTTAGTGTTAGAGTTAGGGTTAGTGTTAGGGTGAGGGTAAGTTTTAGGGTGAGGGTTAGTGTTAGGGTGAGGGTTATGTTTAGGGTGAGGGTTAGTGTTAGGTTTAGGGTGATTGTTAAGTTTAGAGTTAGGGTTACGTTGAGGGTGAGGGTGAGGGTTAGGGTTAGGGTGAGGTTCAGGTTTAGGGTTAGGGTTAAAGTTACTGTGAGGGTGAGGGTGAGGTTCAGGGTTACAGTTAGGGTTCAAGTGAGGGTTAGGATGAGGGTTAGGGTTAGTTTTAGGTTTAGGGTTAGGGTGAGGTTTAGGGTTAGGGTCATGGTTAGGATTAGGGTTAGGGTGAGGGTTAGGGTTATGGTTAGGATGAGGTTTAAGATGAGGGTTAGTTTTAGGATTATGGTTATGGTGAGGGCTAGGGTAAGGGTGAGGTTTAGGGTTAGGTTTAGGTTGAGGTTTAGGGTTAGGTTTAGGGTGAGGTTTAGGGTTAGGATTAAATTTAGGGTCAGTGTGAGTTTGAGGTTTAGTGTTAGAGATAGGGTTAGGGTGAGGGTTAGGGTGAGGGTTAGGGTTAGGGTTAGTGTTACGGGTAGGTTAGGATTCACATTAGGGTTACGGAGAGGGTGAGTGTGAGGGTTAGAGTTAGGTTTAGGGTGAGAATTAAGGTTCGGCTTTAGGGTTAGGTTGACGGTTAGGTTGAGGGTGTATGTAAGGTTAAATTTGAGGGATACTCTGAGGTTGAGTTTTTCGGTAAGGGGGAGGGTTAGGGTTAGGGTGAGGGATAGGGTAAGGGTAAGGGTTATAGTTAGGGTGAGGGTGAGGGTTAGATTGAGGATTAGGGTTAGGGTTAGTGTGAGGTTTAAGGTTTCAGTGAGGGGTAGGCTTAGTGTGACGGTTAGTGTTAGGGTGAGGGTAAGTGTTAGGTTGAGGTTGAGGGTTAGGGTGAGGGTTAGCATGAGAGTTCGGATTAGGGTGAGGGTTTCGATGAGCGTGATGGTAAGAGTAAAGTTGAGGGTAAGGCTAAGGGTGAGAGTTACGGTAAGGGTGAGGGTTAGGGTTAAGGTGAGTGTTAGGGAAAGGGTTAAGGTTAGGGTTAGATTGGGGATTAGGGTTAGGGTTAGTGTGAGGTTTAGGGTGAGGATGAGAGTTAGGGTGAGGGTTAGGGTTAGAATTAGGGTTAGGGTGAGGGCTAGCGTGAGGGTGAGGTTTAGGGTTAGGGTGAAGTTTATGGTGAGGTTTAGGGTGAGGGGTAGGTTTAGGTTTAGGGTGAGGTTTAGGTTTAGTGTGAGGGTTACGGTTAGGGTGAGAGTGAGGGTGAGGGTAAGGGTTATGGTGAGGGTTAGGATGAGGGGGAGGGTTAGGGTTAGGTTTAGGGATAGGGTTAGGGATAGGCTGAGGTTGAGGGTGAGGGTGAGGGTGAGGTTTAGGTTTATGGTTATGGTTAGGGTGAGGTCTAGGGAGAGGGTGAGGGTTAGGGTGATGGTGAGGGTGAGGGTGAGGGTCTTGGTTAGGTAATCGTTAGGGTTAGGGTGAGGATTAGTTGAGGGTTAGGGTAAGGGTGAGCTTGAGGTTTAGGGTGTGGGTGAGCATTAGGATTAGGTGAGGGTTCGTGTGATGGTGAGGGTTAGGGTGAGGTAGAAGGTTAGGTTTAGGGTTAGGTGAGGGTTAGTGTTAGGGTTTGGATTAGGGTGAGGGTTAGGATTAGGTTTAGGGTTAGGGTGAGGTTTAGAGTGAGGGTGAGGGTTAAGGTTAGGGTTAGGTTTGTGGTGTGGATAAGTGATAGTATGAGGTTTAGGGTGAGTGTTAGACTTAGCATTAGGGTTAGGGTGAGGGTTAGGGTGAGGATTAGGGTGAGTTTTAGGGTTAGGGTGAGGGTTAGGGTTAGGCTTAGCGTGAGGGTGACGGTCAGGATGACGGTTAGGTTTAGAGTTATGGTGAGGATTCGGTTAAGTGTGAGGTTTAGGGTGAGGATGAGGTTAAGTGTTAGGATGAGGGTTAGGGTGAGGGTGAGGGTTAGGGTTAAGGTTTGGGTTAGGGTAAGGGTTAGGGTTTGGGTTATGCTTAGGGTTAGGATGAGGATTAGGCTGAGGGTTAGTGTTATGATTAGGGTGAGGGTTAGGTTGAGGGTGAGGGTTAGGGTTGTTATAAGGGTTAAGGTCAGAATTAGGGTGACGGTGAGGTTTTTGGTGAGGGTTAGGTTGAGGGTTAGAGTTAGGGTTAAGGTGAGGGTTAGGGTAAGGGGTAGGATTACGGTTAGGGTGACGGTTAGGTTTATTGTGAGAGTTAGGGTTAGGGTTAGGGTTAGGATTAGTTTGAGAGTAAGAATTAGCTGACTGTTCGGGTGAGGGTGAGGTTTAGGGTTAGGAATAGTGATAGGATTAGTGTAAATCTGAGGGTGAGGGTGAGGTTTAGGGTTAAGGTTAGGGTGAGGGCTTGTGTGAGGGTTAGGGTAAGGTTGCAGGTTAGGGAGAGAGTGATGGTAAAGGTAAAGGTGAGGGTTAGGTTGAGGGTGAGGGTAAAGATAAGGGTGAGAGTTAGGGTTAGGGTGAGTGTTAGGTTAAGGGTTCGGGTTACGGTTAGGGTGAGGGTTAGATTGAGGATTAGGGTTAGGGTTAGTGTGAGGTTTAGGGTGAGGTTGAGTGTTAGGGTTAGGGTTAGGGTTAGGGTTAGAATTAGGGTTAGGGTGAGGACTAGGATGAGGGTGAGGTTTAGGTTAGGGTTAGGGTTACGGTTAGGGTGAAGTTTATCGTTACTGTGAGGGTTAGGGTTAGTGTGAGGGTTAGGGTTAGAGTTAAGTTTAGTGTTAGGGTGAGGGTAAGTGTTAAGGTGAGGGTTTGGGTTAGGGTGAGGGTTATGTTTCCGTTGAAGGTTAGGTTTAGGGTTAGGGTTATTGTTAGGGCTAGGATTAGGATTAGGTTTAGGGTGAGGGTGAGTTTGTGGGTTAGGGTTAGGTTTAGGTTTAGGCTTAAGGTTAGGCTGAGGGTGAGGTTGTGGCTGAGGTTTAGGGTTAGGTTGATGGTTAGGGTTTGGTTTAGGGTGAGTGTTAGGATGAGGGTTAGAGTTAGGATTAGGGTTTGGGTGAGGGCTAGGATGAAGCTGAGGTTTAGGGTTATGTTTAGCGTGAGGTTTAGGGTTAGGTTAGGGTTAGGGTTAAAGTGAGGCTGAGGTTTAGGTTTAGAGTTAGGGTTAGGGTGAGGGTTAGGTTTAGGGTTAATGTTCCGTTTAGGTTTAGGGTGAGGGTTAGGTTTAGGGTGAGGGTTAGGGTTAGGGTTATTTTCAGGGTTAGTGTGAAGGTGATGGTTAGGGTGAGGGTTAGGGTTAGGATTAGGATCAGGCATAGGTTTAGGGTGAGTGTGAAGTTTAGGGTTAGGGTTAGAGTTAGGCGTAGGGTTAGGCTGAGGGTGAGGGTGAGGGTTAGGTTTAGGGTGAGGTTTAGGATTAGGGTTAGGGTGAGAGTTAGAGTGCCGGTTAAGTATAGGGTTAGGGTGAGGGTTAGGGTATGGCTTAAGGTGAGGTTGAGGGTTAGGGATAGGTTGAGCATTAGGGTTAGGTTAGGGTTAGGGTGAGGGTGAGGGTGAGGGTTAGTGTTAGTGTTAGGGTGAAATTGAGGGTGAGGGTTAGGGTTATTGTTAGGGTTAGGTTTAGGATGAGTGTTAGGGTTAGGATTAGGGTTAGGGTGATGGCTAGCATGAGGGTGAGGTTTAGGGATAAGGTTACGGTGAGGTTTAGGTTTAGGGTTAGGGTTAGGGTTAGGGTGAGGGTAAGCTTTAGGGTTAGAGTTAGGGTTAGGGTGAGGCTGAGGGTGAGGGTTGGGTTAGGGTTAGGGTTAGGTGGAGGGTGAGTGTTAGGATTAGGGTTAATTTTAGTGTTAGGGTTAGGGTTAGGGTTAGGTTTAGGCTTAGGGTTAGGCTTAGGCAGAGCATGAGGGGGAGGTTTAGTATTAGGGTAATAGTGAGGGTTAGGATGAGGTTTAGGGTTAGGATTAGGTTTAGGGTTAGGGTTAGGGATAGGATTAGGTTTAGGATTTGGGGTAGGGTGAGTGTGAGTGTGAGGGTTAGGCTAAGGATTAGGGTTAGACTTAGGGTTAGGGTGAGGGTTAGGGTTAAGGTTTGTGTTAGGATGAGGGTGAGGCTGAGAATTAGGGTTAGGTTTAGGGTTAGGTTTAAGGTTTGTTTTAGGTTTAGGGTTAGGGTTAGGTTTAGGGTTATGGTTAGAGTTACAGGGAGGGTTAGGGTTAGGGTTAGGCTGAGGGTGAGGTTGGGGGTGAGGATTAGGGTTAGGGTAAAGTTTAGGGTTAGTCTTATTGTTAGTGTTATGGTTAGGGTTAAGTTTTCAGTGCGGGTGAGGTTGAGGGTGAGGGTTATGTTTAGGGTTAGGGTTAGGGTTAGTGTTATTGTTATGGACAGGGTTAGAGTTAGGGTGAGTTAGAGGGTGAGGGTGAGGGTTAGGGTTAGGATGAGTTCTAGGGTTAGGGTGAGGGTGAGGTTTAGTGTTAGAGTTAGGGTTTGGGGGTGGGTTTGGGGGAGGTTTAGGGTTAGGGTTAGTGTTAGGGTTAGGTTGAGGGTGAGGGTCAGGTTGAGGTTTAGGGATAGGTTTAGGTTTAAGATTAGGGTTAGGGTGAGCATGAGTGTGAGGATTAGGGTGAGGGTTAGGCTTAGGCTTAGGGTTAGGCTGATGGTGAGGGTGGGGGTGAGGATTAGGGTTAGGGTGATGGTTAGGGTTAGTCTTAGTGTTATTTTTAGAGTTAGCATTAGAGTTATGGTGAGGGTGTGGGTGCGGGTGAGGGTTAGTGTTAAGATTAGGATGGGGTTTAGGGTTAGGGTTAGGGTTAGGGTTAGGTGGAGGGGGAAGTTTAGGGTTAGATACAGGTTTAGGGAGAGGGTTAGGGTTAGGGTTTGTGTAAGGGTTAGGGTGAGGGTGAGGGTTAGGTTTAGGGTTAGGGTTAGGGTGAGGATTAGGGTTAGGGTTAGGGTTTGGTTTAGAGTAATGGTGAGTGTGTGCATGCGGGTGAGTGTGAGGGTTAAGGTTAGGTTTCAGGTAGGTCTTGTGGTTAGGCTTAGGGTTAGGCTGAGTGTGAGGGTGGGTTTGACTGTTAGGGTTAGGGTGAGGGTTTCGGATAGGGTTATAGGAAGGGTTAGGATGAGGGTTAGGGTTAGGATTAGGGTTAGGGCGAGGGCTAGGGTGAAGGTGAGGTTTAGGGTTATGGTTAGGGTGAGGTTTAGATTTAGGGTTAGGGTTAGGTTTAGGGTGAGAGTGGGGTTTAGGGTTAGAGTTAGGGTTAAGGTGAGGCAGATGTTGAGGTTTAGGGTTAGGGTTAGGATTAGGATTAGGGTAAGGGTAGGGTGAGTGTGAGGGTTAGGGTTAGGGTGAGGGTTAGGGTTAGGGTTAAGTTGAAAATTAGGGTTCAGGTAAAGTTTAGGGTTAGGGTGAGGGTTAAGGTTAGTTTTAAGTTGAGCGTGAGGATTAGGGTTAGGTTGAGGGTTAGGTTTAGGGTTAGGGTTAGGGTGAGGTTTAGGGTTAGGGTTAGGCTGAGTGTTAGGATGAGAAGTAGGGTTAGGATTAGGGTTAGGATGAGGGCTAGGTTGAGGGTGAGGGTTAGGTTTAGCGTTAGGGTGAATTTTAGTGTTAGGGTTAGGGTTAGGGTTAGGGTTAGGATGAGGGTTAGGGTTAGAGTAAGTGTGAGGGTTAGGGTTAGTTTGAGGGTTAGGTTTGGGATTAGGGTTAGTGTGAGGTTGAGGATTAGGATTAGGGTTAGGGTTAGGGTTATTGTTAGGGATCGGGTTAGGGTTACGATTATGGTGAGGTTGAGGTTTAGAGTTAGGGTTAGGGTGAGGTTTTTAGTGTTACGGTTATGGTTAGAGTTATGGTTAGCGTGAGATTCGGGTTACTGTGAGGGTTAGTTTCAGGGTTAAGTTTTGGGTTGCCGTGAGGGTTATGGTTAGGGTTAGGTTTAGGATTAGGGTTAGGGTTATTGTTATGGTTAGGTTTAGGGTTACGGTTAGGGTGACGGTAAGTGTGAGGTTTAGGCTTAGTGTTAGGGTTAGGCCTCGGGTTAGGGTTAGGGTTAGGATTACGGTTGGGGTTAGGGTGAGGTTTAGGTTTTGGTTTACTTTATATTTAGGTTTAGGGTGAGGGTGGGATTTAGGGTTAGAGTTAGGGTTAGGGTGGGGTTTAGAGTGGGGGTTAGGGTTAGGGTTCGGATTAGGCTGAGGGTTAAGGTGGGGGTCACGGTAAGGTTAAAGGTGAGGGTTAAGCCTTGGGTGAGGGTTACGGTAAGGGTCAGGGTTAGGGTTAGGGTGAGGGTTAGGCTGAGGGTTAGACTGAGGATTAGTGTTAGGGTTAGTGTGAGATTTATGGTGAGGGTGAGGGTTAGGGTTAGGGTGTGGGCTAGGGTGAGGGTGAGGATTAGGGTTAGTGTTAGGATTAGGCTGAGGCTGAGGTTGAGGGTAAGGGTTAGGGATAGGGTGAGTGTTAGGATTAGCTTTAGGGGGAGGGTTAGGATGAGGATTTGGGTTAGGAATAGGGTTAGGGTAAGGGCTAGGGTAAGGGTATGTTTAGAGTTAGGGTTAGGGTCAGGTTTAGGGTTAGGGTTAGGCTAAGGGTTATGGTGAGGGTGAGGTTTAGGGTTTGAGTTAGGGTTAGGTTGAGGTTGAGGGTGAGGGTTAGGATTAGGCTTTGTGTTAGGGTTAGGGTTAGGGTTAGGGTGAGGGTTAAGGTGAGATTGAGGGTTAAGGTTAGTGTTAGGGTTAGGCTTAGGATTAGGCTGAGTGTGAGGGTGAAGCTGAGTGTTGGGGTTAGGATGAGCGTTAGGGTTAGGGTTATGGGGAGTGTTAGGATCGGGGTTAGGGTTAGGATTAGGGCTAGGGTGAGGACTAGGGTGAGGGTGAGGTTTAGGGTTAGGTTTAGGTTGAGGTTTAGTGTTAGGGATAGAGGGAGGGTTAGGATGAGGGTTAGATTTAGGATTAGGGTTTGCCTGAGGGCTAGGGTAAGGTTGATGGTTAGGGTAAGCGTTAGGCTTAGGCTTAGGTTTAGGCTGAGCATGTGGTTGAGGGTGAGGATTAGATTTAGGGTTGGGTTGAGGTTTAGTGTTAGGGTTAAGGATAGAGTTCGGGTTAGGGTGAGGGTGAGGTTTAGGGGTAGAGTTAGGGTTAGGATGAGGGTTAGGTTTAGGGTGAGGGTTAGTGTGGGGGTCACGGTAAGGGTAAATGTGAAGTTTAGGCTGAGGGTGAGGGTTACGGTAAGGGTGAGGGTTAGGTTTAGGGTGAGGGTTAGGGTTAGGGTTTGGATTAGGCTGAGGCTTATATTGAGGATTATTTTTAGGGTTAGTGTGGGGTTTAGGGTGAGGATGAGGGTTAGGGTTAGGGTGAGGGTAGGGTTAGGTTTAGTGTGAGGTTTAGGGTTAAGGTGATGGTTAGGGTTAGTGTTAGTGGGAGGTTTAGGGTTAGGGTTAGGGTTAGGATTAATGTTAAGGTTAGGCTTAAGGTGAGGCTGAGGGTGAGGGTGAGATTCAGGGTTAGGGTTTGAGTGGGATTTGGGTTAGGATTAGTGTGAGGGTTAGGGTTAGGATAGGCTTAGGTTTAGGCTGAGGGTGAGGGTGAGTGTGAGGGTTAGAGTTAGGGTGAGGGATAGGGTTAGGGTGAGCGTTAGGGTTTGGGTTAAGTTTAGGGTTAGGTCTGAGTGTTAGGGTAGGGGTTACAGTGAGGGTGAGGGTTAGGTTTAGGTTGAGGGTTAGGGTTAGGGTTAGGGTTAGGGTGAGAGTGAGTGTTAAGGTTAGGGTTATTTTTAGGATGAGGTTTAGGATGAGTGTTAGGATTAGGATTAGGGTTAGGGTGAGGGCTAGCGTGAGGGTGAGTTTTAGGGTTAAGGTGAGGGTGAAGTTTAGGGTTAGGATTAGGGTTAGTGTTAGGGTGAGGGTGAGGTTTAGGGTTAGAGGTAGGGTTAGGGTGAGGCTGAGAGTGAGGGTTGGGTTAGGGTTAGGGTTAGGTTGACGGTGAGTGTTAGGATGAGGGTTAGGTTTAGGGTTAGGATTACTTTTATTGTTACGGTTAGGGTTAGAGTTAAGGTGAGGTTGAGGGTGAGGGTGAGGGGTAGGTTTATTGTTAGGGTGAGTTTTAGGGTTAGGGTTAGTGTTAGGGTGAGGGTTAGGATGAGGGTTAGGGTTACGATAAGTGTGAGGGTTAGGGTTAGGGTGAGGGTTAGGGTAAGGATTAGGGTTAATGTGAGGTTGAGGGTTAGGATTAAGATTAGTGTTAGGGTTATTGTTAGGGTTAGGGTTACGGTTACAATGAAGTTAAGGGTTAGAGTTAGAGTTAGGGTGAGGTTTTTAGTGTTAGTGTTAGGGTTAGAGACAGGGTTAGGGTGAGTGTGAGGTTTAGGGGTAGAGTTAGTGTTAGGGTAATGGTTAGGGTGAGGGTTAGGTTTAGGGTGAGGGTTAATGTGGGCGTGACGGTAAGGGTAAAGTTGAGGGTTAGGCCTAGGGTGAGGGTTACAGTAGGGTGAGGCTTAGGTTTACGGTGAGGGTTAGGGTTGGGGTAAGGGTGAGGGTGACGGTTAGATTGAGGATTAGTGTTAGGGTTTGTGTGAGTTTGAGAGTGAGGATGAGGGTTAGGCTTAGGGTGAGGGCTAGGGTGAGGGTGAGGATTAGGTTTAGTGTTAGGGTGAGTTTAGGGTTAGGGTGAGGGTTATGGTTAGCGTTAGGGCTAGGTTTAGGTGTAGGTTTAGTGTTAGGGTTAGGGTTTGAGTTAGGGTAGGGTTAGGGTAAGGGTTTTTGTTAGGGTTATTATTAGGGTTAGGGTTAGGATTAGGTTTAAGTTTAGGTTTCGGTTTAGAGTTAGGGTTAGTGTGAGGGTGAGGTTTAGGGTTAGAATTAGGGTGAGTGTTAGGGTTATAGTTAGGGTGAGCGTTAGGGTTAGGGTTAGGCTTAGGCTTTGGCTTAGACTTAGGCCCAGCATGTGAGTGAGTGTTAGGGTTAGGGTTAGGTTTAGGGTTAAGGTTAGGGTTAAGGTGAGGATTAGGATGAGGTTTAGGGTTAGGATTAGGGTTAGGCTGAGGGCTAGGGTGAGGGTTAGGGTGAGGGTTAGGCTTAGGGATAGGGTTAGGTTTAGGAATAGGTTTAGGTGAGGGTGAATGTGAGGGTTAGAATTAGGGTTAGGTTTAGGCTTAGGGTTATGGTGAAGGTTAGGTTTAGGGTTTGGTTAGGGTGAGAGTGAGGCTGAGGATTAGGGTTAGGTTGAGGGTTAGGTTTAGGTTTAGTGTTAGTGTTAGTTTTAGGGTTAGGGTTACAGTGATGGTTATGGTTATGGTTAGGGTTATTGTTAAGGTTAGGGTTAAGGTTACAGTTACAATGAGGGTGAGGGTGAGGATTAGCGTTAGCATTATGGTTAGATTTAGTGTTAGGGTTAGGGTTAGAGTTAGGGTTAGGGTGAGGGTGAGGTTTAGGGGTAGAGTCAGGGTTAGGGTGAGTGTTAGGCTGAGGGTTAGGGTTAGGGTGAGGGTTAGGGTGGGGGTGACCGTACGGTAAATGTGATGGTTAGGCTGAGGGTGTGGGTTATTGTAAGAGTGAGGGTTAGTGTTAGCGTGAGTGTTAGGGTTAGGGGTAGTGTGAGGCTGAGGGTTAGATTGAGGAGTATTGTTAGGATTAGTGTGAAGTTTAGGGTGAGGATGCGTGTTAGCGTTAGGGTGAGGGCTAGGGTGAGGTTGAGGGCTAGGGTTAGGTTTAGGGTGAGGTTTAGAGTTAGGGTGATGGTTAGATTTAGTGTGAGGGTTAGTGTTAGGATTAGGGTGAGTGTTCGGTTCAGGGTAAATGTTAGGGTGAGGCTTAAGGTAAGGGTGAGGGTTAGGGTTAGGGTTATTGTTAGGGTTAGGTTTAGGGTTATGGTTAAGTTGAGGGTGAGGGTGAGATTTAGGTTTAGGGTTGAGGATGAGGTTTAGGTTTAGGGTCTGGTTTAGAGTTAGGGTAAGGGTGAGAGTGAGTTTTAGGGTTAGAATTAGTGTTAGTGTTAGGGTTAGGGTTAGGGTGAGGATTAGGGTTAGAGCTAGGCTTAGGCTTAGGCTTAGGCTTAGGCTTAGGCCGAGCATGAGGGTGAGGTTTAGGGTTAGGGTTAGAGTGAGGGTTAGGGTTAGGGTTAGGGTGAGGGTTAGGATGGGGTTTAGGGTTAGGATTAGGGTTAGGGTGAGGGCTAGGGTGAGGGTTAGGGTAAGGTTTAGGGTTACATTTAGGATTAGGGTTAGGTTGAGCGTGAGGGTGAGTGTGAGGGTTAGGGTTAGGGTTAGTTTTATTGTTAGGGTTAGGGTTAGCCCTACGGAGTGGGTGAGGGTGCGGGTAAGGGTTAGGTTTAGGTTTAGGGTGGGGTTTAGGGTTAGGGTTAGGGTTAGGGTTAGTGTGAGGGTGAGGTTTAGTGTTAGATATATGGTTAAGGGGAGGGTTAGGGTGAGGGTTAGGGTGAGGCTTAGTGATAGGGTTAGGGTGAGGGTGAGGGTTAGGTTAAGGTTTAGGGTTAGGGTTAGGGTTAGGGTTAGTGTGAGGGTTAGTGTTAAGGTTAGGGTTAGTGTTTGGGTGAGGTTAAATGTTAGGGTGAGCGTTTGGGTTAGGTGAGCGTTATGCTTTTGGTGAGGTTTAGTGTTAGTTTTAGGGTTAGGGTTAGGGTGAGGCTGAGGCTTAGGGTTAAAGTTAGGATTAGAGTGAGGCTGAGGGTGAGGGTGAGGGTTAGGGTTAGGGTTATTGTTAGGGTTAAGGTTAATGTGATGGTTAGGTTGACGGTTAGGTTTAGTGTTAGGGTTAGGATTAGGATTAGGCTTAGGGTTAGAATGAGTGTGAGGTTTAGGGTTAGGGTTAGAGTTAGACTTAGGGTTTGGCTGAGGGTGAGGGTGAGGGTTAGGGTTAGGGTGAGGTTTAGGGTTAGGATTAGGGTGAGAGTTAGGGTTCGGGTTAAGTTTAGGTTTAGGGTGAGGGTTAGGGTACGGGTTAAGGTGAGGGTGAGTGTTAGGTTTAGGTTGAGCTTTAGGGTTAGGTTAGGATTAGGGTGAGCGTGAGGGTCAGGGTTAGGGTTAGTGATAGGGTGTGTGTTAGAATGAGGGTTAGGGTTAGGATTAGGGTGAGGGTGAGGTTTAGGTTTAGGTTGAGGTTTAGGTTTAGGGTTAGGGTTAGGGTGAGGGTGAGGTTTAGGATTAGAGTTAGGGTTAGGGTGAGGCTGAGGGTGAGGGTTAGGTTTAGGGTTAGTGTTAGAGTTAGAGATAGGGTGAGGGTGAAGGTTATGCTTAGAGTTAGTATTAGGATTAGGGTAAGGATTAGGGTGAGTGTGAGGGTTAAGGTTAGGGTTAGGCTTCAGCTTAGGGTTAGGATGAGGGTGAGGGTTAGCTTTAGCCTGAGTGTTAGGGTTAGGTTTAGGCTGAGGGTTAGTCTGAGGGTGAGGGTTAGGCTTAGGGTTAGGATTAGGATTAGGTTAAGCGTTAGGCTTAGGTTTAGGGTTAGGCTTCAGTTTAGTGTTAGGCTGAGGGTGAGGGTGAGGGTGAGGGTTAAGTTTAGGTTGCTGATTAGTGTTAGGATTAGGGTGAGAGTTTGGGTTCCGCTTAAGTTTAGGGTTAGGGTGAGGGTTAGTGTCAGGTTTAGGGTTAGTTTTAGGGACAGTGTGATGGTTAAGGTTAGGGTTAGGTTTAGGGTTAGGATGAGGATTAGGTTTAAGCTTAAGTTTAGGGTGAGGACTAGGGTGAGGTTGAGGGTTAGTTTTAGTGTTAGGGTTTGGTTTAGGGTTAGGGTTAGGGTTAGAGTGAGGGTTTGGATGAGGGTTAGGTTTAGAGTGAGGTTGAGGACTAGGGTTAGGTGTAGGGTTAGGGTTAGGATTAGGGTTAGGGTGAGGGTGAGTGTTAGGATTAGGGTTAGGCTTAGGTTTAGGGTTAGGTTTAGGGTTAGGATTAGTGTTATTGTTAGGGTTAGGGTTAGATTTATGGTAACGGTGAGGGTGAGGGTGAGGGTGAAGTTTAGGGTTAGGGTTAGGGTTAGGTTTATGATTAGTGTTAGGATTATGGTTAGGGTGAGTGTGAGGTTTAGGGTTAGATTTAGGTTTAGGGTGAGGATTAGGGTTAGGATTAGGGTGAGAGTTTGGGTTCCGCTTAAGTTTAGGGTTAGGGTGAGGGTTAGGGTTAGGTTGAGGGTTAGGTTTAAGGATAGTGTGATGTTTAGAGTTAGGGTTAGGGTTAGGGTTAAGATGAAGATTAGGGTTAGGATTAAGGTTAGGGTGATGACTAGGGTGAAGTTGAGGGTTAGGGTTAGGGTTAGGGTGAGGGTTTGGATGAGGGTTAGGTTTACAGTGAGGGTGAGGATTAGGGTTAGGTTGAGGGTGTTAGGGTTAGGCTTAGGGTTAGGTTTAGGTTTAGGGTTAGGAATAGTGTTATTGTTAGGGTTAGGGTTAGATTTATGGTAAGGTGAGGGTGAGGGTGAGGGTGAAGGTTAGGGTTAGGTTTAGGGTGAGGTTTTTGTTTAGGGTTAGGATTAGGGTTAGGGTGAGGGTGAGGTTTAGGGTTAGATTTTGGGTTAGGGGGAGTGTTAGTTCGAGGGTTAGGGTTAGGGTTAAGGGTACGTTGATGGTTATGTTGAGGTTTTTTGTTAGGATTAGGGTTAGGGTTAGGATTAGGGTTAGGGTGAGGGTGAGTGTGAGGGTTAGGGTTAGGCTTAGGCTTAGGCTTAGGGTTAGGCTGAGGGTGAGGGTGGGGGTGAGGATTAAGGTTACGGTGATGGTTAGGGTTAGGGTTAGGTTGAGGGTTAGAATGAGGGTTAGTGTTAGGATTAAGATTAGGGTGAGGGCTCCGGTGAGGGTGAGGATTACGGTAAGGCTTAGGTTTAGGGTTAGGCTGAGCTTGAGTTTGAGGGTGAGGATTTCGGTTAGGGTGATGGTTAGGTTTACGGTTAGGGTGAGGGTTAGTATGAGGTTTAGGGTTAGGGTGTGGGTTAGGGTGATTATAATGTTAAGGGTAAAGGAGAGGTTTAGGCTGAGGATTAGTGTTAAGATAAGGGTGAGGGTTAGGGTTATTTTTAGGGTTAGGGTATGGGTTAGTGTTAGGGTTAGGGTGAGGGTAAGATTGAGGATTCGGTTTAGGGTTAGTGTGAGGTTTAGGGTGAGGATGAGGGTTAGGGTTAAGGTGAGGGTGAGGGATAGAATTAGGGTTAGTGTGAGGGCTAGGGTTTGGATGAGGTTTAGGTTTCGGGTTAGTGTGAGGGCTAGGGTGAGGGTTAGGTTGAGGTTTAGTGTTAGGGATAGGGTTAGGTTTAGGATTAGGGTCAGGGTGAGGGTGAGTGTGAGGGTTTGGGTTAGGGTTAGGATTAGGCTTAGGGTTAGGGTGAGGATTAGTGTTAGGGTTTGGGTTAGGGGGAGGGGGAGGCTGAGGATTAGGGTTAGGTTTAGGGTTAGGGTTATGTTTAGGGTTAGGGTTAGGTTTAGGGTTAGGGTTAGGGTTAGGGTTATGGTTAGGGTTAAGGTGAGGGTTATGTTTAGGATATGGTTAGGCTTAGTGTTAGGCTGAGGGTGAGGGTGGGGGTGACGATTAGGGTTACGGTTAGGGTTTGGGTTAGGTTATTGTTAGTGTTAGGGTTAGTGTTAAGTTTGCAGTGAGGGTGAGGCTGCGGGTGAGGGTTATGGTTAGGGTTAGGGTTAATGTTATTGTTAGGGTTAGGGTTAAAGTTACGGTGAGGTTGAGGGTAAGGGTGAGAGTTAGGGTTAAGGTGAGGTTTACGGTGAGGTTTAGGGTTAGGTTTAGGGTTAGGGTTAAGTTGAGGGTGAGATTTAGGGTTAGATATAGAGTTAGGGGTAAGGTTAGGGTGAGGGTTATGGTTAGGGTTAGTCTTAGGCTTAGGGTAAGGGTGAGGTTTAGGTTGAGTTTAAGGGTAAGGGTTAGGGTTAGTGTTAGTGTGAGGGTTAGTGTTAGGGTTTGGGTTAGTGTTATGGTTAGCGTAAGTGTTAGGGTGAGGGTTTTGGTTAGGGTGAGGGTTATGGTTAGGGTGAGGGTTAGGGTTAGGGTTAGGGTTATTATTAGGGTTAGGGTTAGGGTTACTGTTACAGTGAGGGAGAGAGTGAGGGTTAAGGTAAGCTTTCGGGTAAGTCTGAGGGTTAGGGTTAGGGTTAGGGTTAGGTTTAGGGTTAGGCTGAGGGTTAGGGTTAGGCTTAGCGTGAGGGTTAGATTGAGGATTAGGGTTAGGCTTAGTGTGAGGTTTAGGGTGAGGATGAGGGTCTGGGTTAGGGTGAGGGTGAGGGTTAGAATTTGGGTTAGGTTGAGGTCTAGGGTGAGGGTGAGGGTTAGGGTGAGGGTGAGGTTTAGGGTTAGATATAGGGTTAGGGGGAGGGTTAGGGGGAGGGTTAGGGTTAGGGTCAGTTTTAGGGTTAGGGTGAGGGTGAGGGTTAGGTTGAGGTTAAGGTTTAGGGTTACGGTTAGGGTTAGTGTGAGAGTTAGTGTTAGGGTTAGAGTTAGTGTTAGGGTGAGGATAAGTGTTTGGGTTAGGGTTATTGTTAGGGTTAGGTTAGGGTTACGGTTACATTGAGGGTGAGAGTGAGGTTTAGGGTTACGGTTAGGATAAGGTTTAGGGTTTGGGTTAGGGTTAGAATTAGGGTTAGTGTGAGAGTGAGGTTTAGGTTTAGAGTTAGGGTTAGTGCTAGTTTTAGGGTTAGGGTGAAGGTTATGGTTAGGCTTAGGCTTAGGTTTAGGCTTAGGCCGAGCATGAGGTTGAGGGTTAGGATGAGGTTTAGGGTTAGGATTAGGGTTAGGGTTAGGGCTAGGGTGAGGGTTAGGTTAAGGGTTAGGGTTAGGGATAGTTTTAGGTTTAGGCTTAAGATTAGGTTGAGGTTGAATGTGAGGATTAGGGTTAGATTTAGGATGAGGCTTAGGGTTAGGTTGAGGGTAAAGGTTAGGATTTGTGTTATGGTGAGGGTGAGGCTGAGGATTACGGTTTGGTTTGGGGTTAGGTTTAGGGTTAGGTTTAGGTTTAGGGTTAGGGTTGCGGTTATGGTGACGGTTAGGGTTAGGCTTAGGCTTAGGGTTAGGGTTAGAGTTATGCTTAGGGGGACTGATATGTTGCGGTTTAGGGTTAGGTTTAGTGTTAGGGTTAGGGTGATTGTGAGGGTTAGGTTGAGGTTTAGGGATAGGATTAGGTTTAGGGTTAGGGTTAGGGTGAGGGTGAGTGTGAGGGTTAGGTTGAGGCTTAGGCTTAGGCTTCGGGGTAGGCTGAGGGTGAGGGTGGGGGTGAGGATTAGGGTTAGGGTGATGGTTTTGTTTAGGGTTAGTGGTATTGTTAGGGTTAGGGTTAGGGTTAGAGTTACTGTGAGGTTGAGGGTGAGGGTGAGGGTTTAGGATTTGGGTGAGGTTTAGGGTGAGGTTAAGGGTTAGGTTTAGGGTTAGGTTTAGGGTGAGGGTTAGGTTTAGGCTTAGGGTTAGGGATAGAGTTATGGTTAGGGGGACTGTTAGGTTGCGGTTTAGGGTTAGGTTTAGTGTTAGGGTTAGGGTGATTGTGAGGGTTAGGTTGAGGTTTAGGGATAGGATTAGGTTTAGAATTAGTGTTAGGGTGAGGGTGAGTGTGACGGTTAGGTTGAGGGCTAGTCTTAGGCTTCAGGTTAGGCTGAGGGTGAGGGTTGGGGTGAGGATTAGGGTTAGGGTGATGGTTTTGTTTAGGGTTAGTGGTATTGTTAGTGTTCGGGTTAGATTTCCGGTGAGGGTTAGGGTGCGGGTCAGGGTTAGGGTTAGGGTTAGGGTGGGGATTAGGGTTAGGGTTAGGGTAAGGATTTGGGTGAGGGTGAGGTTTAGGGTGAGACATAGTTTTAGGGGGAGTGTTAGGGTGAGGGTTAGGGTTAGGGTTAGTGTTAGGGTTAGGGTGAGGGTGCGGGTTAGGTTGAGGTTAAGGGTTAGGGTTAGGGTTAATTTGAGGGTTAGTGTTAGGGTCAGGGTTAGTGTTAGTGGGAGGGTAAGTGTTAGGGTGAGGTTTGGTTTGGGGTGAGGGTTATGGTTAGGGTGAGGGTTAGGATTAAGGTTAGGGTTATTGTTAGGGTTAGGTTTAGGGTTAGGCTTAGGGTTAGCCTGAGGGTGATGTTGAGGGTGAGGTTTATGGTTAGGGTGAGGGTTAGCCTTAGGTTTAGGGTGATGGTTAGGGTCAGTGTGAGGGTTAGTGTTAGGGTTAGGGTGAGTGTTAGGTTGAGGGTAAATGTTAGGGTGAGGCTTATGGTAAGTGTGACGGTTAGGGTTATGGTTAGAGTTATTGTTAGGGTTAAGTTTATGGTTATGGTTAATGTGAGGGTGAGGTTGAGTGTTAGGTTTAGTGTTAGGATGAGGTTTAGTTTTAGGGTTAGGGTTAGAGTTAGGGTTAGGGTGAGAGTGAGGTTTAAGGTTAGAGTTAGGGTTAATGTTAGGGTTAGTGTTTAGGTGAGGTTTAGGGTTAGGACTAGGCTTAGGCTTAGTCTTAGGCTTAGGCCCAGCTTGAGGGTGAGGAGGAGGTTTAGGTTAGACTTAGTGTTAGGATTAGGGTGAGGTTAAGGGTTAGGGTGAGGGTTAAGGTTAGGTTAGGGTGAGGGTTAAGATGAGGTTTAGGGTTTCAGTGAGAGTGAGGGTTAAGGTTAGGGCGAGGGTTAGGGTTAGGATTATGGTTAGGGTGAGGGTGATGGTTAGGATTAGAGTTTGGGTTATTGTAAATGTTATGGTTAGGGTTACATTTCCAGTGAGGGTGAGGCTGAGAGTGAAGATTAGGGTTAGGGTAAGGGTTAGTTTTTGGGTTAGGATTAGTGGTAATGTTAGGGTTAGGGTTAGACTTACCATTTGGGTGAGGGTGAGGGTGAGCGTTAGGGTTAGGGTTAGGGTGAGGGTTTGGGTAAGGGTTAGGGTTAGGGTTAGATTGGGGATTAGGTTTAGGCTTAGTGTGAGGTTTAGGGTGAGGATGAGGATTAGGGTGAGGGTTAGGTTTAGAATTAGGATTAGGTTGAGGGCTAGCGTGAGGGTGAGGGTTAGGGTTAGGGTTAAGTTTATGGTGAGGTTTAGGGTGAGGGATAGGTTTAGGTTTAGGGTGAGGGTTAGGATTAGTGTGAGGGTTACGGTTAGGGTGAGGCTAAGGGTTATGGTGAGGGTTAGGGTGAGGGTGAGGGTTAGGGTTTGGATTAGGGATAGGGTTAGGGATAGGTTGAGGTAGAGGGTGAGGGTGAGGGTGAGGTTTAGGGTTAGGGATAGGGTTTGGGTGATGGTGAGGGCTAGGTTGAAGGTGAGGTTGAGGGTGAGGTTCTTGGTTAGGTAATGGTTATGGTTATGGTGAGGATTAGTTGAGGTTTAGGGTAAGGGTGAGCTTGAGGTTTTGGGTGTGCGTGAGCATTAGGGTTAGGGTGAGGGTTCGGGTGAGGTAGAAGGTTAGGGTTACGGTTAAGTGAGTGTTAGTGTTAGTGTTAGGGTTAGGGAGAGGGTTAGGGTTAGGCTTAGCGTGAGGGTGATGGTGAGGGTGACGGTTAGGGTTAGAGATACGGTGAGGATTCGGTTAAGTGTGAGGTTTAGTGTGAGGATGAGGGTAAGTGTTAGGATGAGGGTTAGGGTGAGGGTTAGGGTGAGGGTTAGGGTTAGGGTTATGCATAGGGTTAGGGTGAGGGTTAGGCTGAGGGTTAGGGTTATGATTAGGGTGAGGGTTAGGGTGAGGGTTAAGGTGAGGGTGAGGGTGAGGGTTAGGGTTGTTATAAGGGTTAAGGTCAGATTTTGGGTGACAGTGAGGTTTTGGGTGAGGGTTAGGTTGAGGGTTAGAGTTAGGGTTAAGGTGAGGGTTAGGGTAAGGTGTAGGGTTACGGTTAGGGTGAGGGTTAGGTTTATTGTGAGAGTTAGGTTTAGGGTTAGGGTTAGGATTAGTGTGAGGGTAAGAATTAGTTGACTGTTAGGGTGAGGGTGAGGTTTAGGGTTAGGAATAGTGATAGGATTAGTGTAAAGCTGAGGGTGATGGTGAGGTTTAGGCTTAGTGTTAGGGTGAGCGCTTGGGTGAGCGTTAGGTTAAGGTTGAGGGTTAGAGTGAGAGTGATGGTAAGGGTAAAGGTGAGGGTTAGGCTCAGTGTGAGGGTTAAGATAAGGGTGAGGGTTAGGGTTAAGGTGAGCATTAGGTTAAGTGTTCAGGATACGTTTAGGGTGAGGGTTAGATTGAGGATTAGGGTTAGGGTTAGTGTGAGGTTTAGGGTGAGGTTGAGGGTTAGGTTTAGGTTGAGGGTTAGGGTTAGAATTAGGGTTAGGGTGAGGGCTAGGGTGAGGGTGAGGTTTAGGTTAGGGTTAGGGTTAATGTTAGGGTGAGGTTTAGGTTTACTGTGAGAGTTGGGGTTAGTGTGAGGTTTTGTGTTAGGGTGAGGGGAAGTGTTAGGGTGGGGGTTTGGGTTAGGGTTAGGGTTATGTTTAGTTTGAGGGTTAGGTTTAGGGTTTGGGTGAGAGCTAGGGTGAAGGTGATGTTTAGGGTTATGTTTAGGGTGAGGTATAGGGTTAGGGTTAAGTTTAGGGTTAGGGTTAAGGTGAGGGTGAGGTTTAGGTTTAGAGTTAGGGTTAGAGTGAGGGTTACTGTTAGGGTTAGTGTTAGGTTTAGGGTTAGGGTGAGGGTTAGGTTTAGGGTGAGGGTTAGGGTTAGGGCTGGGATTAAGATAAGAGTTTTTGTGAGGGTGAGTGTGAGTTTGAGGGTTAGTGTTAGGGTTAGGTTTAGGGTTAGGCTTAGGTTTACGCTGAGGTTGAGGGTGAGGGTTAAGGTGAGGGTGAGGGTGAGGTTTAGGGTTAGAGTTAGGGTTAGTGTGAGGGTTAGCGATAGGGATGGTGTTAATGTTAGTGTTAGGGTGAGGGTTAGGGTGAGCGTTATGGTTAGGGATAGGATTAGATTTAGGATTAGGGTTAGCATGAGTGTGAGTGTGAGGGTTAGTGTTAGGGTTAGGTTTAGGGTTAGGCTTAGGGTTAGGCTGAGGGTTAGGGTGAGGGTGTAGGTTAGGGTGAGGGTTTGGTTTAGGGTTAAGGTGAGGGTTAGAATGAGGGTTAGGTTTATGATTGGGGTTAGAGTGAGGGCTAGAGTGAGGTTGAGGTTTAGTGTTAGGGTGTGGTTTAGGGTTAGGTTTAGGTTTAGGGTCAGGGTAAGTTTGAGGTTTAGGGTTAGAGATAGGTTTAGGAGGAGGGTTAGGGTGAGGGTTAGGTTTAGGGTTAGTGTTAGTGTTAGGATTAGGGTTAACGTTAGGGTGAGGTTTAGGGTTAGGGATAGTGTTAGGTTGAGGATTATGGTTAGTTTGAGGGTGAGTGTGAGGGTTAGAATTAGGGTTTGGTTTAGGCTTAGGGTTAGGCTGACGTAGAGTGTAAGTGTGAGAGTTAGGGTGCGGTTTAGGGTTAGGGTTAGGTTTAGAGTTAGCCTTAAGGTGAGGTTTAGTGTTAGGGTTAGGGTTAGGGTGAGGGTTAGGTTTAGGGTTATGGTGAGGCTTAGGGTTAGGTTTAGTATTAGGCTTATGGTTAGGCTGAAGGTGGGGGTAGGGGTGAGGATTAGGGTTAAGGTTAGGGTTAGGGTTAGGGTTATTTGTATTTTTATGATTAGGGTAAAGTTTGCAGTGAGGTTGAGGTTGAGGGTGAGTGTTAGGTTTAGGGTGAGGTTTAGGGTTAGGTTTATTGTTATGTTGAGGTTGAGTTTGAGAGTTAGGGTTAGGCTTAGAGTTAGGGTGACGATTCATGTTAGTGTTTGGGTTAGGGTGAGGCTGAGGATTAGGGTGAGGTTTAGGGTTAGGTTTAGGTTTAGGGTTAGGTTTAGGGTTAGGCTGAGGGTGAGGGTGGGCGTGAGGATTAAGGTTAGGGTTTCGGTTTAAATTAGGGTTATTGTTAGTGTTATGGTTTGGGTTTAGTTTGCGGTGAGGGTGAGCCTGAGGTTGAGGGTTATGGTTAGGGTTAGGCTTAGTCTTAGTGTTAGGCTGAGGGTGAATATGGTTGTGAGGAATAGGTTTTGGGTGATGTTTAGGGTTAGGGTTAGGTTGAGGGTGAGGATGAGGCTTAGCGTTAGGATTAGGTTTAGGGTGAGGGCTAGGGTGAGGGTGAGGTTTAGAATTAGGGATAGGCTTAGGCTTAGGCTTAAGGTTAGGCTTAGGGTGAGGGTGAGTTTGAGGGTTTGGGTTAGGATGATGGATAGGGTTAGGGTTAGGGTGAGTGTTAGGATGAGGGTTAGGGTTAGGGTGAGGGTTAGCCTGAATGTGACGGTAAGAATAAAGGTGAGTGTTAGGCTGAGGGTGACTGTTCCCCTAAGGGTGAGGGTTAGGATTAGGTTGAGTTTTAGGGTAAGGATTAGGATGAGGGTTAGGGTGAGGGTGAGGGTTAGATTGAGGATCAGGATTGGGGTTTGTGTGAGGTTTAGGTTGAGGATGAGGGTTAGGGTTAGGGTGAGGTTTAGGGTTAGAATTAGGGTTAGGGTGAGGGCTAGGGTGAGGCTGAGGGTTAGTGTTAGGGTTTAGGTGAGGT
Organism: Dipodomys merriami; assembly: GCF_024711535.1. NCBI lineage: Eukaryota > Metazoa > Chordata > Mammalia > Rodentia > Heteromyidae > Dipodomys > Dipodomys merriami. The sequence goes on along the minus strand of NW_027202619.1, from coordinate 38,486 downwards.
TTAGGGTTCGGGTGAGAGTTAGGGTTACTGTGAGGGTTAGTGTTTGAGTTAGGGTTAGTGTTAGGGTGAGGGTAAGTGTTAGGGTGAGGGTTAGGGTTAGGGTGAGGATTATGGTTAGGGTGAGGGTTAGTGTTAGGTTTAGGGTGATTTTTAAGTTTAGAGTTAGGGTTACGTTGAGGGTGAGGGTGAGTGTTAGGGTTAGGGTGAGGTTTAGGTTTAGGGTTAGGGTTAGAGTTACGGTGAGGTTGAGGGTGAGGTTTAGGGTTACAGTTAGGGTTCAAGTGAGGGTTAGGATGAGGGTTAGGGTTAGGGTTAGTTTTAGGATTAGGGTTAAGGTGAGGTTTAGAGTTAGGGTTATGGTTAGGATTAGGGTTAGGGTGAGGGTTAGGGTTAGGATGAGGGTTAAGATGAGGGTTAGTTTTAGGATTATGGTTATGGTGAGGGCTAGGGTGAGGGTGAGGTTTAGGGTTAGGTTTAGGGTGAGGTTTAGGGTTAGGGTTAAATTTAGGGTCAGTGTGAGTTTGACGTTTAGTGTTAGAGATAGGGTTAGGGTGACGGTTAGGGTGAGGGTTAGGGTTAGGGTTAGTGTTACGGGTAGGGTGAGGGTTAGGGTGAGGGGTAGGGTGGTGGTGTGTGTTAGGGTTAGGGTTAGGATGCGGATTAGGGTTAGGGAGAGGGTGAGTGTGAGGGTTAGAGTTAGGGTTAGGCTTAGGCTTAGGGTTAGGCTGAGGGTGAGGGTGAGGGTGAGTGTTAGGGTTAGGGTGAGTGTTAGGGTTAGGGTGAGGCTTAGGGTTAGAGTTAGGGTGATTATTAAGGTTCAGCTTTAGGGTTATGGTGAGGGTTAGGTTGAGGGTGTCCTTAAGGTTAAAGGTGGGGGTTAGTCTGAGGGTGAGGTTGTCGTTAAGGGGGAGGGTTAGGGTTAGGGTGAGGTATAGAGTAAGGGTAAGGGTTAGGGTTAGGGTGAGGGTGAGGGCAAGGGTAAGGTTTAGGGTTAGGGTGAGAGTGAGGATTAGATTGAGGACTAGGGTTAGGGTTAGTGTGAGGTTTAGGGTTTCGGTGAGGGGTAGGCTTAGTGTGAGGGTTAGTGTTAGGGTGAGCTTATGTGTTAGGTTGAGGTTGAGGGTTAGGGTGAGGGCTATGTTTATGGTGAGGCTTAGGATTAAGGTTAGTGTTATTGTTAGGGTTAGGGTTATGGTTACGGTGAGGGTGAGGGTGAGGGTGAGGTTTAATGCTAGGGTTAGTGTGAGATTTAGGGTTAGGGTTAGGGTTAGAGTTAGGGTTAGGGTGAAGGTCAGTTTTAGGGTTAGTGTTAGGGTTAGTGTGAGGTTTAGGTTGAGGGTTAGGGTTAGGGTTAGTGTTAGGGTTAGGGTTAGGGTGAGGGTAAGGTTGAGGGTAAGTGTTAGGGCTTGGGTTAGGTTTAGGTTTATGGTTAGGGTGAGGGTGAGTGTGAGGGTTAGGCTTACTGTTAGCCTTAGGGTTAGGCTGAGGGTGAGGGTTTAGGTGAGGATTAGGGTTAGGGTGCCGGTTAGGGTTAGGGTTAGGGTTAGAATTAGCCTTAAGGTGAGGTTTAGGGTTAGTGTTAGGTTTAGGGTTCTGGTGAGGGTGAGGGTTAAAGTTAGCTTGAGTGTCAGGATGAGAGGTAGGGTTTGGGTTAGGGTTAATGTGAAGTTTAGGGTTAGGGTTAGGGTTAGGGTTAGGTTGAGTTTTAGGTTGAGGGTTAGGGTTTTTGTTAGGGTTAGGGTTAGGACTAGGCTTAGGCTTAGGCTTAGGCTTAGGCCCAGCTTGAGGGTGAGGAGGAGGTTTAGGTCAGGCTTAGTGTTAGGATTAGGGTGAGGTAAAGGGTTAGGGTGAGTGTTAAGGTTAGGTTAGGTTGAGGGTTAAGATGAGGGTTAGGGTTTCAGTGAGAGTGAGGGTTTAGGTTAGGGCAAGGGTTAGGGTTAGGATTATGGTTATGATGAGTGTGATGGTTAGGATTAGGGTTAGGGTTATTGTAAATATTATGGTTAGGGTTACATTTCCCATGAGGCTGAGGCTGAGAGTGAAGCTTTGGGTTAGAGTAAGGGTTAGTTTTAGGGTTAGGATTAGGGATAGGGTGACGGTGAGGTTTAGGGTTAGACTTAGTTTGAGGGGGAGGTTTAGGGTGAGGGTTAGGGTTAGGGTTAGTGTTACGGTTAGCTTTAGGTTTAGAGTGAGGGTAAGGTTGAGGTTTAGGGTTTGGGCTAGGTTTAGGGTTAGGATTAGGGTTAGGGTGAGACTGAGTGTGAGGGTTAGGGTTAGGATTAGGCTTAGTCTTAGGGTTTGGCTGAGGGTGAGGGTGGGTGTGAGGATTAGGCTTAGGGTGATGGATAACCTTAGGGTTAGGTGAGGGTTAGGATGAGGGTTAGGGTTAGGATTAGGGTTAGGGTGAGGGCTATGGTGAGGGGAGGGTTAAGGTTAGGGTTAGGCTTAGGCATAGGTTTAAGCTGAGGGTGATGGTGAGTGTGAGGGTTAGGGTTATGGTGATGGATAGGGTTAGGGTTAGGGTGAGGGTTAGGATGAGGGTTCGGGTTAGGGTGAGGGTTACGATGAGCGTGATGGTAAGAGTAAAGTTGAGGGTAAGGCTAAGGGTGAGAGTTACGGTAAGGGTGAGGGTTAGGGTTAGGGTGAAGGTTAGGGTTAGGATTAGGGTTAGGGTTAGATTGGGGATTAGGGTTAGGGTTAGTGTGAGGTTTAGGGTGAGGATGAGGGTTAGGGTGAAGGTTAGGGTTAGAATTAGGGTTAGGGTGAGGGCTAGCGTGAGGGTGAGGTTTAGGGATAGCGTGAAGTTTATGGTGAGGTTTAGGGTGAGGGGTAGGTTTAGGTTTAGGGTGAGGTTTAGGTTTAGTGTGAGGGTTACGGTTAGGGTGAGAGTGAGGGTGAGGGTAAGGGTTATGGTGAGGGTTAGGATGAGGGATAGGGTTAGGGTTAGAATTAGGGATATGATTAGGGATAGGCTGAGGTTGAGGGTGAGGGTGAGGGTGAGGTTCAGGGTTATGGTTATGGTTAGGGTGAGGTCTAGGGTGAGGGTGAGGGTTAGGGTGAAGGTGAGGGTGAGGGTGAGAGTCTTGGTTAGGTAATGGTTAGGGTTAGGGTGAGGATTAGTTGAGGGTTAGGGTAAGGGTGAGCTTGAGGTTTAGGGTGTGGGTGAGCGTTAGGATTAGGTTGAGGGTTCGGGTGATGGTGAGGGTTAGGGTGAGGTAGAGGGTTAGGTTTAGGGTTAGGTGAGGGTTCATGTTAGGGTTTGGATTAGGGTGAGGATTAGGATTAGGTTTAGGTTTTGGGTGAGGTTTAGGGTGAGGGTGAGGGTTAAGGTTAGTGTTAGGTTTGTGGTGTGGATAAGTGATAGCATGAGGTTTAGGGTGAGTGTTAGACTTAGCATTAGGGTTAGGGTGAGGGTTAGGGTGAGGATTAGGGTGAGTTTTAGGGTTAGGGTGAGGGTTAGGGTTAGGCTTAGCGTGAGGGTGATGGTGAGGTTGACGGTTAGGTTTAGAGTTACATTGAGGATTCGGTTAAGTGTGAGGTTTAGGGTGAGGATGAGGTTAAGTGTTAGGATGAGGGTTAGGGTGAGGGTGAGGGTTAGGGTTAAGGTTCGGGTTAGGGTGAGGTTTAGGGTGAGGGTTAGGGTTATGATTAGAGTGAGGGTTAGGGTGAGGGTGAGGGTTAGGGTTGTTATAAGGGTTAGGGTCAGAATTAGCGTGACGTTGAGGTTTTGGGTCAGGTTATGTTGAGGGTTAGAGTTAGGGTTAAGGTGAGGGTTAGGGTAAGGGATAGAGTTACGGTTAGGGTGATGGTTAGGTTTATTGTGAGACTTAGGGTTAGGGTTAGGGTTAGGATTAGTTTGAGAGTAAGAATTAGCTGACTGTTAGTGTGAGGGTGAGGTTTAGGGTTAGGAATAGTGATAGGATTAGTGTAAATCTGAGGGTGAGGGTGAGGTTTAGGGTTATGGTTAGGGTGAGGGCTTGGGTGAGGGTTAGGGTAAGGTTGAGGGTTAGGGTGAGAGTGATGGTAAGGGTAAAGGTGAGGGTTAGGCTGAGGGTGAGGGTTAAGATAAGGGTGAGGGTTAGGGTTAGGGTGAGGGTTAGGTTAAGGGTTTGGGTTACGGTTAGGGTGAGTGTTAGATTGAGGATTAGGGTTAGGGTTAGTGTGAGGTTTAGGGTGAGGTTGAGGGTTAGGGTTAGGGTTAGGTTTAGAGATAGAATTAGGGTTAGGGTGAGTTCTAGGATGAGGGTTAGGTTTAGGTTAGGGTTAGGGTTAAGGTTAGGGTGAAGTTTATGGTTACTGTGAGGGTTAGGATTAGTGTGAGTGTTAGGGTTAGAGTTAAGGTTAGTGCTAGGGTGAGGGTAAGTGTTAGGGTCAGGGTTTGGGTTAGGATGAGGGTTATGTTTCGGTTGAGGGTTAGGTTTAGGGTTAGGGTTATTGTTAGGGCTAGGATTAGGATTAGGGTTAGGGTGGGGGTGAGTGTGTGGGTTAGGGTTAGGTTTAGGTTTAGGCTTAAGGTTAGGCTGAGGGTGAGGTTGAGGCTGAGGATTAGGGTTAGGGTGATGGTTAGGGTTTGGGTTAGGGTGAGGGTTAGGATGAGGGTTAGAGTTAGGATTAGGTTTTGGGTGAGGGCTAGGGTGAAGGTGAGGTTTAGGGTTATATTTAGCGTGAGGTTTAGGGTTAGGGTTAGGGTTAGGGTTAAGGTGAGGCTGAGGTTTAGGTTTGAGTTAGGGTTAGGGTGAGGGTTAGGTTTAGGGTTAATGTTCCGTTTAGGTTTAGGGTGAGGGTTAGGGTTAGGGTGAGGGATAGGGTTAGGGCTGGGAGTAGAATTAGTGTTAGGGTGAGGGTGAGGGTGAGTGTAAGGGTTAGGGTTAGGGTTAGGGTGAGCCTTAGGTTTAGGCTGAGGTTGAGGGTGAGGCTTAAGGTGAGGGTGAGTGTGAGGTTTAGGGTTAGAGTTAGGGTTAGTGTGAGGTTTAGTGTAAGGATTGCTGTTAGGATTAGGGTTAGGATGAGGGTTAGGGTGAGGGTTATGTTTTGGGATCGGGTTAGATTTAGGATTAGGTTTAGCGTGAGTGTGAGTGTGAGGATTAGGGTTAGGGTTGGGCTGAGGGTGAGGGTGAGGGTTAGGGTTAGGGTGAGGGTTAGGGTTAGGTTTAGGGTGAGGGTTAGGATGAGGTTTAGGGTTAGGATTATGGTTACGGTGAGGGCTAGGGTGAGGGTTAAGGTTAGGTTTAGGTTTAGGTTTAGGATTTGGGTTCGGGTTAGTTTAGGGTTAGGGTTAGGGTGCAGGCTAGGGTGAGGGTGAGGGTTAGGGTTAGGGTTAGTCTTAGACTTAGGGTTAGGCTGAGGGTGGGGTGAGGAATAGGGTTTGGGTGATGGTTAGGGTTAGGGTTGTGGTGAGGTTTAGGATGAAGGTTCGGGTTAGGATTAGGTTTAGGGTGAGGGCTAGGGTGAATGTGAGGTTTATGGTTAGGCTTAGGCTTAGGGTTAGGCTGAGGATAAGGGTGGGGGTGAGGAATAGGTTTTGGGTGATGGTTAAGGTTAGGGTTAGGGTGAGGATTAGGATGAGGGTTGGGGTTAGGATAAGTTTTACGGTAATGGGGTTGGGTGAGGGTGAGGTTTAGGGTTAGGGTTCGGCTTAGGCATAGGTTTAAGCTGAGGGTGAGGGTGAGTGTGATTGATAGGGTTAGGGTGATGGATAGGGTTAGGGTTAGGGTGAGTGTTAGGATGAGTGTAAGTTTTAGGGTGAGGCTTAGGGTGAGCATGACGGTAACAGTAAAGGTGAGGTTTAGGCTGAGGGTGAGTGTTCCATTAAGGGTGAGGGTAAGGATTAATGTGAGGGTTAGCATAAGGGATAGGATGAGGTTTAGGGTGAGTGTGAGGGTTAGGGTGAGGGTGAGGGTTAGGGTGAGGGTGAGGGTTAGATTGAGGATTAGGGTTAGGGTTAGTGTGAGGTTTACAGTGAGGATGAGGGTTAGGGTTAGGGTGAGGGTTATGGTTAGAAGTAGGGTGAGAGTGAGGGTTAGGGTTTGGGTGAGGGTTAGGGTTAGGGTTAGGGTTAGGGTGAGGTTTAGGATTAGGGTGAGAGTTAGGGTTACTGTGAGGGTTAGTGTTAGAGTTAGGGTTAGGGTAATGGTTAGGGTAAGTGTTAGGGTGAGAGTTAGGGTTAGGGTGAGTGTTATGTTTAGGGTGAGGTTTAGGGTTAGGTTTAGGGTTATTGTTATGTTTAGGGTTAGGGTTACAGTGAGGATGAGGGTGAGGGTTAGGGTTAGGGTGATGTTTAGTGTTAGGGTTAGGGTTTTAGTTAGTGTTAGGGTTAGGGTGAGTTTTAGGGTTAGAGTTAGGGTTAGGGTGAGGGTTAGGATGAGGATTAGGGTTATTATTAGTGTTAGGGTGAGGGCTTGGGTGACGGTGAGGGTTAGGGTTAGTGTTAGGGTGAGTTTTAGGGTTAGGGTTAGGGTTAGGGTGAGCTTTTGGATGAGGTTTAGGGTTACAGTGAGGGTGAGGGTTAGGGTTACACTTAGGGTTAGGGTTAGTTTTAGGGTTAGGATTAGTGTTAATGTTAGGGTTAGGGTTAGACTTAGGGTTTGGGTGAGGGTGAGGGTGAGGGTGAGGGTTAGGGTTTCGGTGAGGTTTAGAGTTAGGGTTAGTATTAGGGATAAGGTGAGGGAGAGGTTTAGGGTTAGAGTTAGGTTGGGGGGGAGGGTAAGGGTGAGTGTTTAGGTTAGGGTTAGTGTTAGGGTTAGCATTAGGTTTAGGGTGAGGGTAAGGTTGATGTTTAGGGTTAGGTTTAGGTTTTGGGTTAGGATTAGGGTTAGAGTGAGGGTGAGTGTGAGGGTTAGGGTTAGGATTAGGCTTAGGCTTAGGGTTAGGCTGAGGGTGAGGGTGTGTGAGGATTAGGCTTAGGGTTATGGTTAACCTTAGGGTTAGTGTGAGGGTTAGGATGAGGGTTAGGGTTAGGATTAGGGTTAGGGTGAGGGTGAGGGTTAAGGTTAGGGTTAGTTTTGTGCTGTGGATAAGTGATAGCATGAGGGTTAGGGTGAGTTTTAGACTTGCATTAGAGTTAGGGTGATTTTTAGGGTGAGGATTAGGGTGGGTTTTAGGATTAGGGTGAGGGTTAGGGTTAGGCTTAGTATGGGGGTGACGGTGAGGGTGACTGTTAGGGTTAGAGTTACGGTGAGGATTCGATTAAGTGTGAGGTTTAGGGCGAGTATGAGGTTAAGTGTTAGGATGAGGGTTAGGGTGAGGGTGAGGGTTAGGGTTAAGGTTTGGGTTAGCGTGAGGGTTAGGGTGAGGGTTAGGGTAAGGGTTATGCTTAGGGTTAGGATGAGGGTTAGGCTGATGGTTAGGGTGAGGGTTAGGTTCAGGGTGAGGGTTAGGGTTCAGGTGAGGTTTAGGGTTGTTATTAGGGTTAGGTCAGATTTAGGGTGATGTTGAGGTTTTGGGTTCGGGTTAGGGTGAGGGTTAGAGTTAGGGTTAAGATGAGGTTTAGGGTAAGGTGTAGGGTTTCGGTTAGGTTAAGGTTTAGGTTTAGTGTGAGAGTTAGGGTTAGGGTTAGGGTTAGGATTAGTGTGAGGTTAAGAATTAGCTGACTGTTAGTGTGAAGGCGAGGTTTAGGGTTAGGAATAGTGATAGGATTAGTGTAAAGCTGAGGGTGAGGGTAGGTTTAGGGTTAGGGTTAGGGTTAGGGATTGGGTGAGCATTAGGGTAAGGTTGAGGGTTAGGGTGAGAGTGATGGTAAGGGTAAAGGTGAGGTTTAGGCTGAGGGTGAGTGTTAAAATAAGGGTGAGGGTTAGGGTTAGGGTGAGGGTTAGGGTTATGGTTAGGGTGAGGGTTAGATTGAGGATTAGGGTTAGGGTTAGTGTGAGGTTTACGGTGAGGTTGAGGGTTAGGGTTAGGGTTAGAATTAGGGTTAGGGTGAGGGCTATGATGAGGTTGAGGTTTAGGTTAGGGTTAGGGTTAAGGTTAGGATGAGGTTTAGGTTACTGTGAGGATTAGGGTTAGTGTGAACTTTGGGGTGATGCTTACGGCTTGTGTTAGGGTCAGGGTAAGTGTTAGGGTGAGGGTTTGGGTTAGGGTGAGGGTTATATTTAAGGTGAGGGTTAGCTTTAGGGTTAGGGTTATTGTTAGGTTTAGGGTTAGGATTAGGGTTAGGGTGAGGGTGAGTGTGTGAGTTAGGGTTAGGTGTAGTTTTAGGCTTAATGTTAGGCTGCGGGTGAGGGTAAGGTTGAGGCTGAGTGTTAGGGTTAGGGTGATGGTTAGGTTTAGGGTTAGGGTTAGGGTTCGGATGAGTGTTAGAGTTAGGATTAGGGTTTGAGTGAGGGCTAGGGTGAAGGTGAGGTTTAGGGTTATGTTTAGGGTGAGGTTTAGGGTTAGGGTTAGGGTTAGGGTTGGGGTTAAGTTGAGGGTGAGGTTTAGGTTTAGATTTAGGGTTAGGGTGAGCGTTAGCGTTAGGGTTAGTTTTAGGTTTAGGGTTATTGTGAGGGTTAGGGTTAGGTTGACGTTTAGGGTTAGGGCTGGGATTAGGATTAGTGTTAGGGTGAGGGTGAGTGTGAGTGTGAGGATTCAGGTTAGGGTCGGGCTTAGGTTTAGGCTGAGGTTGAGGGTAAGGATTAAAGTGAGGGTGAGGGTGAGGTTTAGGGTTAGAGTTAGGGTTAGTGTGAAGGTTAGTGTTAGGATTGCTGTTAGGGTTAGGGTTAGGGTGAGGGTTAGGTTGAGGGTTATGGTTAGGGTTCGGGTTAGATTTTGGATTAGGGTTAGCTTGAGTGTGAGTGTGAGGGTTAGTGTTAGGGTTAGGTTTAGGGTTAGGCTGAGTGTGAGGGTGAGGGTTAGGGTTAGGTTGAGGTTTAGGGTTAGGGTTAGGGTGAGGGTTAGGATGAGGTATAGGGTTAGGATTAGGGTTAGGGTTAGGGTTAAGGTGAGGGTTAATGTTAGGGTTAGGGTGATGGTTAGGGTTATTGTTAGTGTTATGGTTAGGGTTAAGTTTGTGGTGAAGGTAAGGCTGAGGGTGGGTATTAGGGTTAGGATTAGGATTAGGGTTAGTGTTCGGGTTAGGATTAGTGTTATTGTTAAGGTTAGGGTTAGAGATATGGTGAGGGTTAGGGTGAGGGGGAGAGTGAGGGTGAGGGTTAGGGTTACGGTTAGTGAGAGGTTTAGGGTTAGGGTTAGGGTAGGGTGAGGGTTAGGGTTAGTGTGAGGTTTAGTGTTTGGGTTAGGGTTAGTGTTAGGGTAAGGTAAGTGTTAGGGTGAGGGTAAGGGTTAGGGTGAGGGTTAGGGTTAGAATGAGGGTTAGGGTTAGGGTTAGGGTTATTGTTAGTGTAAGGTGTTTGGGTGAGGATCAGGGTTAGGGTGAGGTTTAGGGTTAGAATGAGCGTTAGGGTTAGGATTAGTGTTATTTTTAGGGTTAGGGTTAGGATTATGGTTAGGGTGAGGACTAGGGTGAAGGTGAGGTTTAGGGTTAGGGTTAGGCTTATGCTTAGGTTTAGACTGAGGCTGATTGTGAGGTTGAGGGTTACGGTTAGCGTGATGGTTAGGGTTATGTTTAGGATGAGGGTTAGAATTAGGGTTAGGATTAGGGTGAGGGTTAGGGTGAGTGTGACAGTAAGGGTAAAAGTGAGGGTTAAGGTTAGGGTGAGAGTTAGGGTGAGGATTAGGGTTAGGGTTAGGGTGAGGGTGAGGTTAAATTGAGTGTCAGTGTTAGGGTTAGTGTGAGGTTTAGGGTGAGCATGAGGGTTAGGGTTAGTGATAGGGCTATGGTGAGGGTGAGGGTTAGGTTTAGGGTTATTTTGAAGTTTAGGGTTAAGGTGATGGTTAGGGTTAGTGTGACGGTTAGTGTTAGTATTAGGGTTAGTTTTAGGGTGAGGGTTAGCATTAGGGTGAGGTTTATGTTTAGGGTTAGTGTTAGCGTTAGGGTTAGGGTTATTGTTAGGGTTAGGGTTACTGTTACGGTGAGGGTGAGGGTTTGGGTTAGGGTTAGGGTGAGGTTTAGGTTTAGGTTCAGTGTTAGAGTTAGGGTTAGGGTGAGGGTGAGGTTTACGTTTAGGGTTAGGATTAGTGGGAGTGTTAGGGTGAGGGTTAGTGTTTGGATTAGGGTTAAGGTGAGGGTGAGTGTGTGGGTTAGGGTTAGGCTTAGGTTTAGGGTTAGGCTGAGGCTGAGTGTGAGGGTGAGGGTGAGTGTTAGGGTTAGCTTCAAGGTTAGGGTTAGGGTTAGGTTGAGGGTTAGGGTTATGGTTAGAGTCAGGGTTAGGATGAGGTTTAGGGTTAGGATTAGGGTTAGTATGAGGGCAAGGGTGAGGGTGAGGGTTAGGGTTACCATTATGGCGAGGTTTAGGATTAGGGTTAGGTTTAGGGTTAGGGTGAGGGTTAGGTTAGGGTTACGGTGAGAGTGAGGGTTAGTGTTAGGGTGAGGCTGAGGGTTAGGATTAGTGTTATGGTTAGGGTTATTGTTAGTGTTATCATGAAGATTAAGTTTACATTGAGGTTGAGGCTGAGAGTGAGGTTTAGGGTTAGGTTAGGGTAAGGTTTAGGGTTAGGATTAGTGTTAGTGTTAGGGTGAGGGCTTGGTTTAGGTTGAGGTTTACTGTCAAGGTGAGGATTAGGGTTAGGGTTAAGGTTCGGGTTAGTGTTATTGTTAGGGGTAAGGTTAGAGTTACTGTGAGGATGAGGGTGAGGGTGAGTGTGAAAGTTAGGGTTAGGGTTAGCCTTAGTCTTAGGTTTAGTCCTAGCGTGAGGGTGAGGTTAAGGGTTAGGATTAGGGTGACTGTTAGGGTTTTAGGGTTAGGGTGAAGGTTAGGGTGAGGATTAAGTTTAGGATTAGGGCTAAGGTGAGGGCTAGGGTGAGGGTTTGGGTTAGGGTTAGTGTTACGGTGAGGGTGACGGTGAGGGTTAGGGTTAGGTTTAGTGTCATTGTTAGGGTTATGGTTAGAGATACAGTGAGGGTGAGGGTAAGGGTTAGGGTTAGGGTGAGGTTTAGGGTTAGGATTAGGGTGAGGGTGAAGTTGAGGGTGAGGGTTAGGGTTAGAATTAGGGTTAGGTTGAGTGTTAGGGTTAGTGTTAGGGTTAGGGTTAGGGTGAGGGTTAGGATGAGTGTTAGGGTTAGGGTTAGGATTAGGATTAGGGTTAATGTTAGGGTGAGTGATTGTGTTAGGCTTAGGGATAGGGTTAGGCTTAGCCTTAACCTGAGGGTGAGGGTTAGGGTGAGGGTGAGGATCAGTGTTAGGATTAGGGTTAGGGTTATTGTTAGTGTTATGGTTAAGGTTAAGTTTACGGTTAGGGTGAGGCTGACGTTGAGGTTTTGGGTTAGGCTTCGGGTGAGGTTTAGGGTTAGGGTTAGGGTTCGGGTGATGGATAGGGTTAGTGTTATTGTTAGAGTTAGGGTTAGAGTTACAGTGAGGGTGAGGGTGAGGGTTAGATTTAGGTTTAGGGTGAGGGTTAGGGTGAGGTTGAAGTTTAGGGTTAGAGTTAGAGTTATGGGGAGGGTTAGGGGGAGGGATAGGTTGAGGTTTAGGGTTAGTGTTAGGGTTGGGTTTAGGATTAGGGTTATGGTGAGGCTGAGTGTGAGGGTGAGGGTTAGGATTAGGCTTAGGCTTAGGGTTAGGCTGAGGGTGAGGGTGGGGTTGAGGATTAGGTTAAGGGTGATGGTTAGGGTTAGGGTTAGTTTTAGGGTTAGGATTAGGGTTAAGATGATGTCTAGGGTGAGGGTGAGGGTTAGGGTTAGGGTTAGGCTTAGGGTTACGGTCAGGGTGAGTGTTAGGATGAGGGTTAGGCTTAGGGTGAGGGTTAGGGTGAGGGTGCAGGTAAGGCTTAAGGTGAGAGTTAGGCTGAGAGTGAGGATTAAATTAAGGGTGAGGGTAAGGTTTCGGGTGAGGGTTAGGGTTAAGGTGAGGGTGAGGTTTATATTGAGGATTAGTTTTAGGGTTACTGTGAGGTTTAGGATGAGGATGAGGGTTAGGGTTAGGGTGAGGGCTAGGGTGAGGGTGAGGGTGAGGGTTAGTGTGAGTGCTACTGTTAGGGTTAGGTTTAGTGTTAGGGTGAATTTAAGTGTTAGGGTGAGGGTTAGGTTTAGAGTGAGTGTTATGTTTAGAATGAGGGTTAGGGTTAGGGTTAGGGTTACTATTAGGGTTAGGATTAGGTTTACTGTTAAGTTGAGTGTGAGGTTTAGGGTTAGGTTGAGGGTTAGGTTTATGTTTAGTGTTAGGGTTAGAGTTAGGGTTAGGGTGAGGGTGAGGTTTAGGGTTAGAGTTAGCTTTTGTGTTAGGGTTAGGGTTAGGTTGAGTGTTAGTGTGAGGGTTAGGTTTAGGCTTATGCTTAGGCTTAGGGTTAGGCTTAGGCCGAGCATGAGGGTGAGGGTTAGGGTTAAGGTGAGGGTTAGGGTTAGGGTTAGGGTGAGGGTTAGGATGAGGTTTAGGGTTAGGATTAGGGTTAGGGTGAGGGCTAGGTTGAGGGTTACTGTGAGGGTTAGGGTTAGGTTTAGGATTAGGTGTAGGTTGAGGGTGAGTGTCAGGGTTAGGGTTAGGGTTAGGCTTAGGGTTAGGGTGAGGGTTAGGGTTAGGATTTGGTTTAGGGTGAGGGGGAGAGTTTGGGTTAGTGTGAGTGCTAGTGTTAGGGTTAGGTTTAGTGTTAGGGTGAATTTAAGTCTTAGGGTGAGGGTTAGGTTTAGGGTGAGTATTATGGTTAGAATGAGGGTTAGGGTTAGGGTTACTGTTAGGGTTAGGATTAGGTTTACTTTTAAGGTGAGTGTGAGGTTTAGGGTTAGGTTGAGGTTTAGGTTTATGTTTAGGGTTAGGGTTAGATTTAGGGTTAGGGTGAGGGTGAGGTTTAGGGTGAGAGTTAGCTTTTGTGTTAGGGTTAGGGTTAGGTTGAGGGTTAGTGTGAAGGTTAGGTTTAGGCTTAAGCTTATGCTTAGGCTTATGCTTAGGCCGAGCATGAGGGTGAGGGTTAGGGTTAGGGTTAGGGTGAGGGTTAGGGTTAGGGTTATGGTGACGGTTAAGATGAGATTTAGGGTTAGGATTAGGGTTAGGGTGAGCGCTAGTTTGAGTGTTACTGTGAGGGTTAGGGTTAGGTTTAGGATTAGGTCTAGGTTGAGGGTGAGTGTGAGGGTTAGGGTTAGGGTTAGGGTTAGTGTTAGGGTGAGTGTTAGGGTTAGGGTTTGGTTTAGGGTGAGGGGGAGGGTTAGGGTTAGGGTTAGGGTGAGGGTGAGGGAGAGGTTTAGATTTAGGGTTAGTGTGAGTGTTAGGGTTATGGTGAGGGTTATGGTTAGGGTGAGTGTTAGGGTTAGGGTTAGGTTTAGGGTGAGCACTAGGGTGAGGGTGAGGTTTAGGGTTAGGGTGAGGGTGAGGTTTAGGGTGAGGGTGAGGTTTAGGGTTAGTGTGAGGGTTATGGGTAGGGGTAGGGTGAGGGTTAGCATTAGGGTGAGGGTTAGTGTTAAGGTGAGGGTTAGGTTTAGGGTTAGGTTTAGAGTGACGGTTAGGGTGAGCGTTAGGGTTAGGAATAGTGTTAGGGTATGTGCCAGGGTGAGTGTTAAGGTTAGGGTTAGGTTGATGTTGAGGGTTAGTGTTAGAGTGGTTTAGGGTTGGGGTTAGGGTTAGGGTTAGGGTTAAGGTGATGGTGAGTGTTAGGGTTAGAGTTAGTGTTAGCCTTAGGGTTAGGCTGAGTCTGAGGCTGAGGGTGAGGGTTAGATTAAAGCTGAGGGTTAGGTTTAGGGTTAGAGTGTGGGTTAGTGTGAGTGATAGGTTTAGGATTTGGGTTAGGATATATGCTAGGGTGAGGGTTCGGTTTAGGGTTAGGGTTCGGTTTAGGGTTAGGGTGAGGGTCAGTGTTAGGGTTAAGGTGAAGGTTTGGGTTAGGGTTAGAGTTACGCTGAGGGTGAGGTTTAGGGTTAGGTTTATGGTTAGTGTTATTCTTAGGTTTAGGGTTAGGGTTAAGGTTAAGGTAAGGGTGAGGGTGAGGGTGATGTTGAGGGTCAGGTTTAGGGTTCGGATGAAGTTTAGAGGTAGGGTTAGGGTTAGGGATAGGGTGATTGTGAGGGTTAGTGTTAGGGTTAGGGTGAGGTTTAGGATTAGGGTTAGGGGTAGCATTAGGATGAGGGTGAGGGTTAGGGTTCGGGTTTGGGTGAGGGTGAGGGTTAGGTTTGGGGTGAGGGTTAAGTTGAGGACTAAGGTGAGGGTGAGGTTTAGGGTTAAGGTTAGGCTTAGGGTGAGGGTTAGGTTGAAGTTTAGTTTAAGGGTTAGGGTTAGGATTAGGGTTAAGGTGAGGTTGAGTGTGAGCGTTAGGGTTAGGGTTAGTCTTTGGCTGAGGGTTAGGCTGAGGATGAGGGTGGGGTTGAGGTTTAGGTTTAGAGTGATGGTTCAGGTTATTGTTAGGTTGAGGGTTAGGGTGTGGGTTAGGGTTAGGATTTGTGTTAGGTTGAGGGCTAGGGTGAGGGTGAGGTTTAGGGTTAGGGATAGGGTGAGGTTTAGGGTTAGGGTTAGGGTGAGGTTGAGGTTTTTGGTTAAGGTGAGGCTGAGGCTGAGGGTTAGAGTTAGGGTTAGGATTAGGATTAGGGTAAGGGTTAGGGTGAGTGTGAGGGTTAGCGTTAGGGTTAGGGTTCGGCTTAGGGTTACACTGAGGGTGAGGGTGAGGGTGAGGTTTAGGGTTTGAGTGAGGGTTAGGGTTATGTTTAGGGTGAGAGTTAGGGTTCAGGTTAAGTTTAGGGTTAGGGTGAGGGTTAGGATTACGGTTACCTTGAGCTTGAGGTTTAGGGTTAGGTTGAGCGTTAGGGTTAGGTTTACCTTTAGGGTGGGGGCTAGGGTTAGGGTGAGGGTTAGGGTTAGTGTTAGGGTGAGGTTTCGGGTTACGGTTAGGTTTAGGATGAGGATTAGGATGAGGGTTAGGGTTACGGTAAGGGTGATGGTTAGGGTTAAGGGTAGGGTTATTGTTAGTGTTAGTGTTAGGGTGAGGGTAAGTGTTAGGGTAAGGTTTAGGTTTAGGGTGACGTTTAGCATCATGGTTAGGGTTAGGGTTAGGGGGAGGGGGAGGTTTAGGGTTAGAGTTAAGGTTAGGGTTAATGTTAGGTTTAGGGTTAGGGTTAGGGATAGGGTGAGGTTTAGGGTTTGGTTGAGGTTAGAGTTAGGGTTAGGGTGAGGGTGAGATTTAGGATTAGAGTTAGGGTTAGGGTGAGGGTTAGGTTGAGGGTTAGGGTTAGGCTTAGTGTTAGGGTTAGTGTGAGGGTGAGAGTTAGGGGGAGGGTTAGGATTAGGGTTACGGTTAGGGTGAGGATTAGTGTTAGGTTAAGGGTGAGTGTGTGTGTTAGGTTAGGTTTAGGGTTAGGCTTAAGTTTAGGCTGAGGGTGAGGTTGAAGGTGAGGGTTAGGGTTAGGGTTAGTGTTAGGGTTAGGGTTAGGGTGAGGGTGAGGTTTAGTGTTAGGGTTAGGTTTCGAGTTAGGGTTAGTGATTAGTGTTATGGTTAGGTTGAGTGTTAGGGGGAGGGTTAGGGTTAGGGTTAGGTTTAGCGTTAGGGTTAGGGTGAGGGTGAGGTTTAGGGTTATAATTAGGGTTAGGGTGAGGCTTAGGGTGAGGCTTAGGGGTTAGGGTTAGTGTTAGGGTTAGGGTTAGGGTGAGGGTTAGGATGAGTGTGAGGGTTAATGTTAGGGTTAGGGTTAGCCTTAGGTTCAGGCTGAGGGTGAGGGTGAGGGTGAGGTTTAGGTTTAGAGTTAGGGTTAGTATTAGGGTTAGGGTTAGTATGAGGGTGAGGTTAATGGTTAGGGTGAGGTTTAGTGTGGGGTTGACGGTAAGGGTAAACGTGAGGGTTAGGCTGAGGTGAGGGTTACTGAAAGCGTGAGGGTTAGGGTTAGGGTGAGGTTTATGGTTAGGGGTAGAGTGAGGCTGAGGGTTAGATTGAGGATTAGTGTTATGGTTAGGGGGAGGTTTAGGGGGAGGATGAGTGTTAGGGTTAGGGTGAGGACTAGGCTGAGCGTGAGGGTTAGGGTTAGGCTTAGTTTTAGGGTTAGGGTGATGGTTAGGGTTAGGGTGAGGATCAGTGTTAGTGTTAGGGTTTGTTTTAGGGTGAGGGTAAGTGTTAGGGTGAGGGATAGGGTTAGGTTGAGAGTTATGGTGAGGGTGAGGTTTAGGTTTAGAGTTAGGGTTAGTGTTAGGGTTAGTGTTAGGGTGAGGGTCAGGTGTACCGTTAGGCTTAGGCTTAGGCTAAGGCTTAGTCCGAGCATGAGGGTGAGGGTTAGCTCGAGGGTGAAGCTGAGGATTAGGGTTAGGTTTAGTGTTAGGGTTAAGTTTAGGTTTAGGTTTAGGTATAGGTTTAGGGTTAGGGTTCGGGTTACGGTGAGGGTTAGGGTTAGGGTTAGGGTTAGGCTTAGGGTTAGGCTGAGGATGAGGGTGGGGGTGAGAATTAGGGTTAGGGTTAGGGTTATTGTTAGTGTTATGGTTAGGGTTAAGATTGCGGTTAGGGGGGCTGGGAAAGTGGCTCAGTGGTAGAGCGCTTGCCTTGCATGCTCGAGTCCCTGGGTTCGATTCCTCAGCCCCACATAAGCAAAAAGAAAAAACCCGGAAGTGGCGCTGTGGCTCAAGTGGTAGAGTGCTAGCCTTGAGCTGAAGAGCTTAAGGACAGCGCCCAGGCCCAGAGTTCAGGCCCCACGACCGGACCCAAAAAAAAAAAAAAAAGATTGCTGTTAGGTTGAGGCTGAAGATGAGGGTTATGGTTATGGTTAGGGTTAGTGTTAGGGTTATGGTTGTGTTAGGGTTAGTTTTATTGTTAGGGTTAGGGTTAGAGTTACGGTGAGGTGGAGGGTGAGGGTGAGGGTGAGGTTTAGGGTGAGGTTTAGGGTTAGGGTTAGGTTTAGGGTGAGGGTGAGGTTTAGGGTTAGAGTTATGGTTAGGGGGAGAGTTAGGGTAAGGTTTAGGGTTAGGGTTAGTGTTCGGGTTAGGGTGAGGGTGAGGGTTAGGTTGAGGTTTAGGGATAGGGTTAGGGTTAGGTTTAGGCTTAGGGTGAAGTTGAGTGTGAGGCTTAGTGTGAGGGTTAGGCTTAGGCTTAGGGTTAGGCTGAGTGTGAGGGTGGAGGTGAGGATTAGGTTTAGGGTGATGGTTAGGGTTAGGGTTAGGGTTATTGTTAGGGTTAGTGTTATAGTTATGGTGAAGTTTAGGGTGCGGGTGAGGATAAGGGTTAGGGTTAGGCTGGTGTTTAGGGTTAAGGTTAGGGTTACTGTGAGGGTGAAGTTTACGTTTAGATATAGGGTTACGGGAAGAGGGAGGGTGAGGTTTAGGGTTACGGTTAGTGATAGGGTTAGGGTGATGGTGAGGGTTAGGTTGAGGTTTAGGGTTAGGGTTAGGGTTAGGGTTAGTGTGAGGGTTAGCTTTAGGGTTAGGGTTAGTGTTAGGTTGAGGGTAAGATTTAGGGTGAGGGTTTGGGATAGGGTGAGGTTGATGGTTAGGGTGAGGGTTAGGATTAGGGTTAGGGTTATTGTTAGGGTTAGGTTTAGGGTTACAGTTAGGGTGAGCGTGAGGGTGAGTGTTAGAGTTAGGGTTAGGGTGAGGTTGAGGGTTAGGGTTAGGGTTAGGTTTAGAGTTAGGTGTAGGGTGAGGGTGAGGTTTAGGGTTAGATTTAAGGTTAGGGTGAGGGTTGGGGTGAGGGTTAGGGTTAGGGTTACTGTTCGGCTTAGGGTGAGGGCTAGGGTGAGGGTTAGGGTTAGGGTGAGGGTTACGGTTATGGTTAGGGCGAGAGTTAGTGTTCAGGTTAAGTTTAGGGTTAGGTTTAGGATTAGGGTAAGGATCATGGTGAGTGTGGAGGTTAGGGCTAGGTTGAGGGATAGGGGTTAGCTTTAGGGTTAGGGTGAGTGTGAGTGTGAGGGTTAGGCTTAGTGTTAGGGTGAGGGTTAGTGTGAGGGTTAGTGTTAGTGTTAGGGTTATTGTTAGGTTTAGGGTTAGGGTGAGGGTGAGGTTAATTTTAGAGTTAAGGTTAGGTTGGGGCTGAGGTGAGGGTTAGGTTTAGGGTTAGTGTTGGAGTTAGGGTTAGGGTGAGTGTTAGGGTGAGGGTGAGGGTTAGGTTTAGGGTTAGGATTAGGTTTAGGGTAAAGGTTAGGGTGAGTGTGAGGGTTAGGGTTAGGGTTGGGGTGAGGGTAAGTGTTAGGGTGAGGGTTAGGATTAGGGTGAAGGATATGGTTAGGATGAGGGTTAGGGTTAGGTTTTGGTTTATTGTTAGGGTTAGGGTTATTGTTAGGGTAAGGTTTATATTTACGGTTACTGTGAGGGTGAGGGTTAGGGGTAGGGTTAGGCTGAGGTTTAGGGTTTGGATTAGGGTTAGAGTTAGGGTTAGGGTGATTGTAAGGTTTAGGCTTAGAGTCAGGGTTAGAGTGAGGGTTAGGTTGAGGGTTAGGGTTAGGGTTAGTGTTAGGGTTAGGGTTATGGTGAGTGTTAGGGGGAGGGAGAGGGTTAGGGTTAGGTTGAGGATTAGGGTTAGTGTGAAGGTGAGTATGTGGGTTAGGGTTAGGTTGAGGGTTAGACTTAGGGTTAGGCTTAGGGTGAGTTTGTGTGTTAACGTTAGGTTTAGGTTTAGGCTTCGGATTAGGCTGAGGGTGAAGTTGAGGGTGAGAACGTTAGGGTTAAGGTGAGGGTTATGCTTAGGTTTATGGGGAGGGTTAGGATGAGGATTAGGGTTAGGATTAGGGTTAGGGTGAGGGCTAGGGTGGGGGTGAGGTTTAGGTTTAGGGTTAGGGTGAGGTTTATTATTAGGTTTAGGGTTAGGGTCAGGGTGACGTTTAGGGTTAGAATAAGGGTTAGGGTGAGGCTGTGGGTGTGGGTTAGGTTTAGGGTTATTAGGGTTAGGGTTATGGTGAGGGTTAGGGTGAGGGTGAGGGTTAGGTTTAGTGTCAGCATTAGGATTAGTTTTAAGGTTAGTGTGAGTGTGAGGGTTAGGGTTAAGGTTAGGCTTAGGCTTAGGCTGAGGGTGAGGGTGAGGGTGAGGGTTAGGGTTAGGGTGAGGTTTAAGATTAGGGTTAGGGGGAGTGTTAGGATGAGGGTTAGGCTTAGTATTAGCGTTAGGGGGAGGGCTAGGCTGAGGGTGAGTTTTATGTTTAGGGTTAGGGTGAGGTATAGGGTTAGGTTTAGGTTGAGGGTGAGATTATGGTTAGTGTTAGGGTTAGGTTGAGTCTGAGCGTGAGGTTTAGGGTTAGGGTTAGTGTTAGGGTTAGGGTTAAGGTGAGGGATAGGGTGAGGGTGAGGGTTAGGGTTATGGTTAGGATTAGGATTAGGGTAAGGTTTAGGGTGAGTGTGAGGGTTATTTTTACGGTTAGGCTTAGGCTTAGGCTGAGGCTGAGTGTGAGGGTGAGGTTTAGGCATAGGGTGAGAGTTAGGGTTAGGGTTAGAGTTAGGGTGAGTGTTAGGATGAGGGTTAGGCTTAGGATTAGGGTGAGGGTGAGGGCTAGGGTGAGTATGAGGTTTAGGTTTAAGGTTAGGGTTAGGGTGAGGTTTAGGTTTAGAGTTAGGGTGAGAGGGAGGTTTAGGTTTAGAGTTAGGGTTAGGGTGAGGCTGAGGGTTTGGGTTAGGGTTAGTGTTAGATTTAGGGTTAGGGTAAGGGTTAGGGTGATGGTGAGGGTTAGGCTTAGTGTTAGGATTAGGGTTAGGGTAAGGTTTAGGTTGAGTGTGAGAATTAGGATTAGGTTTAGGGTTAGGCTGAGGATGATGGTGAGGGTGAGGGTTAGGGTTATGATGAGGGTTAGGTTTAGGGCTAGGGTGAGAGTTAGGTTTCGAGTTAAGTTTAGGGTTAGGGTGAGGGTTAGGGTTAGGTTTACGGTGAGAGTGAGGGTTAGGATTAGGTTGAGGGTTAGGGTTAGGGTTAGGGCTAGGGTTAGGGTGAGGGTTAGGGTTAGGGTTAGGGTGAAGGTTAGGATGAGATTTAATGTTAAGATTAGGGTTAGGGTGAGGGCTAGGGTGAGGGTGAGGGTTAGGGTTAGGATGAGGTTTAGAGTTAGGCTTAAGTTTAGGGTTAGGTTGAGGGTGAGGTTTAGGGTTAGAGTTAGTGTTAGTGTTCGGGTTAGGGTTAGGTGAGGGTTTGGGTTAGGCTTAGGCTTAGGCTTAGGCTTAGGCAGAGCATGAGGTTGAGGCTTAGAGTTAGGATCAGGGTGAGGGTTAGGGTTAGGGTGAGTTTGTGGGTGACGGTGAGGGTTAGTGTTAGGCTTAGTGTGAGTGTTAGGGTTAGGGTGAGGGTTATGGTTAGGGTGAGGGTTAGTGTTAGGGTTGGGCTTAAGCTTAGTCTTAGTGTAAGGCTGAGTGTTAGGGTGAGGGTGAGTGTGAGGGTTAAGGTTAGTGTTAGGGTTAGGCTTAATGATAGTCTGAGGGAGAGGGTGAGGGTGAGGTTTAGGGTTAGAGTTTGTGTTAAGGTGAGGGTTAGTGTGAGGGTTAGTGTTAGGGTTAGTTTTCGGGTTAGGTTTAGCGTGAGTTTTAGGGTGAGGTTTAGGGTTAGGGATAGGGTTAGTTGTAGGATTAGGTTTTGGGTGAGTGTGAGTGTGAGGGTTAGGTTTCGGTTAATGTTAGGGTTAGGCTTAGGTTTAGGCTAATTGTGAGGGTGAGGGTTAGGGTTAGGTTTAGGGTGAGGGTTAGGATGAGGGTTAGGTTTAAGATTAGGGTTAATATGAGGGCTATTGTGAGGGTGAGGATTAGGGTTAGGGTTAAGTTTAGGGATAGGGTGAGGGATAGGATTAGGGCTTGGTTTAAGGTGAGGGTTCGGGTTAGGGTTAGGGTGAGGGTTAGCATGAGGGTTCCTGTTAGGATTAGGTTTAGGATGAGGGCTAGGGTGTGCGTGAGGATTAGGGTTAGGGTTAGGTTGAGGTTTATTGATCGGATTATGTTTAGATTTAGGGTGAGGATTAGGGTTATGGTTATGGTGAGGCTCAGGGTTAGGTCTAGTTTGAGGGTTAGAATCAGGTTTATGGTTAGGGTGAGGGTTAGGGTTAGGGTTAGGGTGAGGGTTAGGATGAGGTTTAGGGTTACAATTAGGGTTAGGGTGAGGGCTAAGGAGATTGTGAGTGTTAGTGTTAGGGTTAGAGTGAGGTTTAGGGTTAATATTAAGGGTAGGGTTAGGGTGAGGGTTAAGGTTCAGGTTTGGGTGAGGGTGAGGCTTAGGTTTGGGGTGAGGGTTAGGGTGAGGACTAAAGTAAGGGTGAGGTTTAGGGTTAGGGTTAGTTTTAGGGTGAGGGTTAGGTTGAGGTTTAGGTTTAGGGTTAGGGTTAGGGTTAGGATTAGGGTTAGGGTGAGGTTTAGGTTGAGGTTTAGGGTTAGGGTTAGGGTTAGGCTTAGGCTTAGTGTTAGGCTGAGGGTGAGGGTGAGGATGAAGATTAGGTATAGAGTGCTGGTTTAGTTTATGGTTAGATTTAGTGTTAGGATGAGGGCTACGGTTAGGATTAGAGTTAGGGTGAGGGCTAGGGTGAGTGTGAGGTTTAGGGATAGTTTTAGGTTTAGGCTTAGGGTTAGGCTGAGGTTGAAGGTTAGGGTGAGGGTTACGGTTAGGGTGATGGTTAGGGTTACAGTTAGGGTGAGGGTTAGGATGAGGGTTAGGGTTAGGGTGAGGGTTAGGATGAGGGTGACAATTAGAATAACGGTGAGGGTTAGGCTGAGGGTGAAGTTCAAGGTAAGGGTGAGGTTTCGGGTTATGGTTAATGTGAGGGACAGGGTTAGATTGAGGATTAGTGTTAGGGTTAGTGTGAGGTTTAGTGTGAGGATGAGGGTTAGTGTTAGGGTGAGGGCTAAGTTGAAGTTGAGGGTTAGAGTTAGGGTTAGGGTGAGGTTTAGGTTTAGGGTGATGGTTAGCATTAGTGTGAGGGTTAGTGTTAGGGTTAGTGTAAGTGTTAGGGTGAGGGTAAGTGTTAGGTTAAGGTTTAGGTTTAGGGTGAGTTTTAGGATTATGGTTAGGTTTAGGGTTACGGTGAGGGTGAGGTTAAAGTTTAGAGTTAAGGTTAGGGTGACGGTTAGGATTAGGGTTAGGTTTAGTGTTAGGGTAAGGGTTAGGGTGAGGTTTAGTGTGGGGGTGAGTGTTAGTGATAGGGTTAGGATTAGGATTAGGGTTAAAGTGAGGGTGCGTGTGAAGTTAAGGGTTAGGGTTAGGGTTAGGATTAGAGTTAGGGTGAGGGTGAGGATGAGGGTTAATGTTAGGGTGAGGGTTAGGGTTAGAGTTAGGTTTAGGCTGAGGGTGAGGTTGAGGGTGAGGGTTAGGATTAGGGTTAGGCTTAGGGTTAGGCTGAGGGTGAGGTTGAGCGTGAGAAAGTTAGGGTTAGGGTGAGGGTTAGGCTTAGAATTATGGGGAGGTTTAGGATGAGGTTTAGGGTTAGGATTAGGGTTAAGGTGAGGGCTAGGCTCAGGGTGAGTTTGAGTTTTAGGGTTAGGGTGAAGTTTAGGTTTAGGGTTAGGGTTAGGGTGAGGGTCAGGGTGACGTTTATTGTTAGAGTTAGGATTAGGGTGAATCTGAGATTGTGGGTTAGGTTTAGGGTTAATGTTAGGGTTAGTGTTAAGGTGAGGATTCGGGTGAGGGTTCGGGTTAGGGTTAGGGTTAGGGTTAGGGTTAGGTTGAGTGTGAGGGTTAGGGTTAGGCTTAGGCTTAGGCTTAGGCTGAGGGTGAGGGTGAGGGTGAGGGTTAGGGTTAGGTTAAAGGTTAGAGCTATGTTTAGGGTGAGAGTTAGGTTTCAGGTTAAGTTTAGGGTTAGGGTGTAAGTTAGGGTAAGGGCTACGGTGAGGGTGAGGGTTGGGGTTATGTTGAGGTTAGGGTTAGGGTTAGGGTTAGGGTGAGTGTGAGGGTGAGGGTTAGGGTGAGTGTGAGTTTTTGGATTAGGGTTAGGTTTAAGGTTAGGGTTAGGTTTAGGGTTAGGATTAGTGTTATTTTTAGGGTTAGGGTTAGAGTTACCGTGAGGGTGAGGGTGAGGGTGAGGGTTAGGGTTAGGTTAAAGGTTAGAGCTATGTTTAGGGTGAGAGTTAGGTTTCAGGTTAAGTTTAGGGTTAGGGTGTAAGTTAGGGTAAGGGCTACGGTGAGGGTGAGGGTTGGGGTTATGTTGAGGTTAGGGTTAGGGTTAGGGTTAGGGTGAGTGTGAGGGTGAGGGTTAGGGTGAGTGTGAGTTTTTGGATTAGGGTTAGGTTTAAGGTTAGGGTTAGGTTTAGGGTTAGGATTAGTGTTATTTTTAGGGTTAGGGTTAGAGTTACCGTGAGGGTGAGGGTGAGGGTGAGGGTTAGGGTTAGGGTTAGGGTGAGGTTTAGGGTAAGGGTGAGGGTGAGGTTTATAGTTAGATTTAGGGTTAGGGGGAGGGTTAGGTCGAAGGTTAGGGTTAGGGTTAGTGTTAGGGTTAAGGTTAGGGTGAGTGTCATGTTGAGGTTTAGGGTTAGGCTTAGAGTTAGGTTTAGGATTAGTGTTAGGTTTAGAGTTATGGTGAGGTTGAAGTTGAGGGTGAGTGTGAAGGTTAGGGTGAGGTTTAGGGTTAGGGTTAGGATTAGTGTTAGGGTGAGGGTGAGGTTGATGTTTAGGGTTAGGGTTAGGGTTAGGGTTAGGATTAGGGTTAAGGTGAGGGTGAGTGTGAGGGTTAGTGATAGGGTTAGGCTTAGGCTTAGGGTTAGGCTGAGGGTGAGGTTGGGAGTGAGGATTAGGGCTAGGGTGATGATTACGGTTAGGGTTAAGGTGAGGGTTAGTTTGTGGGTTAGGGTTAGGGTTAGGGTTACAGTGAGGGCTAGGGTGAGGATTAGGGTAAGTCTTAGGATTTGGCTTAGGCTTATTCTGAGTGTGTGTTTGAGGTTGAGGGTTAGGTTTAGGGTGATGCTTAGGTTGACGGTTAGAATGAGGTTTAGGTTTAGGGTGAGGGTTAGGGTGAGGTTTATGTTAAGGGTAATGGTTAGGTTAAGCCTTAGGGTGAGGGGTAAGATAAAGTTGAGGGTTAGGGTTAGGTTTAGGGTTCTGGTAAGGGTTAGGGTTAGGGTGAGGGTCTGGGTTAGAATTAGGGTGAGGTCTAGGGTGAGGGTGAGGGTTAGGGTTAGGGTTAGGGTTAGGGTGAGGTTTAGGGTTAGGGTGAGGCTTATGGTTAGTGTGAGGGTTAGGGTTTCGGTTAGGTTTATTGTTAGGGTTAGGGTTACGGTTACGGTTACAGTGAAGGTGAGGGTGAGGTTTAGGGTTAGGGTTAAGGTGAGGGTTAGGTTGAAGTTTAGGGTTAGTGTTAGTGTTAGGGTTAGGGTTAGTGTGAGAGTTAGGGGGACGTTCAGGGTTATAGGGTTAGGGTTTGGATTAGAGTTAGGGTGAGGGTGAGTGTGTGTGTTAGGGTTTGGTTTTGGGTTAGGTTCAGGGTTAGGGTGAGGTTTTGGATGAAGTTTAGGGTTACAAGGAGGGTGAGGGTGAGGTTTAGTGTTAGGGTTAGGGTTAGGATTAGCGTTAGGGTGAGTGTGAGTGTTAGGATTAGGGTTAGGGTTAGGGTTAAGGTTAGGTTTAGGTTTAGGATTAGTGTTATTGTTAGTGTTAGGGTTAGAGTTACGGAGAGCATGAGGATGAGGGTTACGTTTAGGGTTAGGGTGAGTTTTAGGGTTGGGGTTATGGTGAACGTGAGGGTTAGGGTAAGATTGAGGGCTATTGTTAAGGTTAGGGTTAGGGTTAGGGTTAGGTTTAGGGCGATGGTTAGGATGAGGATTAGGGTTAGGATTAAGATTAGGGAGAAGGCTACGGTGAGGGTGAGGGTTAGGGTTAGTGTTTGGGTGAGGTTTAGGGTTAGGGTTATGGTTAGGGTGAGGGTTAGGATGAGGGTTAGGGTTACGGTAAGTGTGAGGGTTAGGGTTAGGGTAGGTTTGGGGTTAGGGTTAGGTTTAGGTTTAGGATTAGTGTTATTATTAGGGTTAGGGTTAGATTTAAGGTGAGGGTGATGGTGAGGTTCAGGCTTAGGCTTACGCTTAAGGATAGGCTGAGTGTGAGGTTGAGGGTGAGGGTTAGGGTTAGGGTGATGGTTAGGTTTACGTTTAGGGTTAGCATTAGGATGAGGTTTATGGTAAGGGTAAATGTGAGGTTTAGTCTGTGGGTGAGGATTAAGATTAGGATGAGGGTAAGGGTTAGGTTGAGGTTTAGGGTAAGTATGAAGGTTAGGGTTAGGGTGAGTGTTAGATTGAGGATTAGGGTTAGGGTTAGTGTGAGGTTTAGGGTGAGTATGAGGGTTAGGGTTAGAGTGAGGGTGAGGGTTAGATTTAGTGTTAGGGTGAGGGCTAGGTTCAGGGTGAGGGTTAGGGTTAGTGTTAGGGTGAGGTTTAGGATTAGGGTGAGGGTTAGGGTTAGTGTGAGTGTTAGAGTTAGGTTTAGGGTTAGTGTTAGGGTGAGGGTAATTGTTAGGGTGAGGGTAATTGTTATGGTGAGGGTGAGGGTTTGTGTTAGGATTATTGTTAGGTTTATGGTTAGGGTTACGGTTACAGTGAAGGTGAGGGTGAGAGTTAGGGTTAGGGTGAGAGTTAGGGTTAGGGTGAAGATTAGGTTGAGGTTAAGAGTTAGGATTAGTGTTAGGGTAAGGGTTAGTGTGAGAGTTAGGGGGACGTTCAGGGGTAGGGTTAGGGTCAGGATTTAGAGTTAGGGTGAGGGTGAGTGTGTGTGTTAGGGTTCGGTTTTGGGTTAGGGTTAGGTTTAGGATTAGGGTTACGATTACGGTTATGGTGAGGGTGAGGTTCATGGTTAGACTTAGGGTTAGGGGGAGGTTTAGGTCGAGGGTTAGGGTTAGGGTTATTGTTAGGATTATGGTTAGTTTGAGGGTTAGGTTTAGGTTTACCGTTAGGGTTAGGGTTAGGGTGAGGGTGGGTTTTAGGGTTAGAGTTAGGGTTAGGGTGAGGCTGAGGGTGAGGGTTAGGGTTATGGTTAGTGTTAGAGTTAGGGATAGTGTGAGGTTAGGGTGAGGGTGATGGTTAAGCTTTGGGTTAGGATTAGGATTAGGATAAGGGTGAGTGTGAGGGTTAGGTTTAGGGATAGGGTTAGGCTTAGGGTTTTGCTGAGGGCGAGGTTGAGGGTGAGGATTTGGTTTAGGTTGTGTGATAGGATTAGGGATAGGGTGAGAGTTAGGGTTCGGGTTAAGTTTAGGGTTAGGCTGAGGGTTAGGGTTGGGGTTATGGTGAACATATTGGTTAGGGTAAGGTTGAGGGCTATTGTTAGGGTGAGGGTTAGGGTTAGGTTTAGGGTGATGGTTAGGATGAGGATTAGGGTTAGGATTAAGATTAGGGTGAAGGCTACGGTGAGGGTGAGGGTTAGGGTTAGTGTTAGGGTGAGGTTTAGGGTTAGGGTTAGGGATAGGGTGAGGGTTAGGATGAGGGTTAGGGTTACGGTAAGTGTGAGGGTTAGGGTTAGGGTGAGGGTTAGGGTTAGGTTTAGGATTAGGTTTAGGGTGAGGGTGAGGTTTAGGATTAAGGTAGGTTTGGGGTTAGGGTTAGGTTTAGGTTTAGGATTAGTGTTATTGTTAGGGTTAGGGTTAGATTTAAGGTGAGGGTGATGGTGAGGTTCAGGTTTAGGCTTACGCTTAGGGATAGGCTGAGTGTGAGGTTGAGGGTGAGGGTTAGGGTTAGGGCGATGGTTAGGTTTATGTTTAGGATTAACATTAGGATGAGGTTTATGGTAAGGGTAAATGTGAGGTTTAGGCTGTGGGTGAGGATTACGATTAGGATGAGGGTAAAGTTAGGTTTAGGTTTAGGGTAAGGATGAGAGTTAGGGTTAGGGTGAGGGTTAGATTGAGGATTAGGGTAAGGGTTAGTGTGAGGTTTAGGGTGAGTATGAGTATGAGGGTTAGGGTTAGGGTGAGGGTGAGGGTTAGATTTAGTGTTAGGGTGAGGGCTAGGGTCAGGGTGAGGTTTAGGGTTAGGGTTAGGGTGAGGTTTAGGATTAGGGTGAGGGTTAGGGTTAGTGTGAGGGTTAAAGATAGGGTTGGGGTTAGTGTTAGCGTGAGGGTAATTGTTAGGTTGAGGGTTAGGGGTAGGGTGAGGGTTAGGGTGGGGGTGACAGTGAGGGTATACGTAAGGGTTAGACTGAGGGTGAGGGTTATGGTTAGGGTGAGGGTTAGGGTTAGGGTGAGGGTTAGGGTTAGGGTTCGGGATTGGGTTATTGTTAGTGTTATGGTTAGGGTTCAGTTTGCGGTGAGGGTGAGGCTAAGGGTGAGGGTTATGATTAGGGTTAGGGTTAGGCTTAGGCTTAGGGTTAGGCTAAGGGTGACAGTGGGGGTGAGGATTTGGTTTAGGGTTAGGGTTAGGTTTATTGTTAGTGTTATGGTTAGGGTTATGTTTGTGGTGAGGTTTATGGTTAGGGTTAGGGTTAGGGTTAGGTTTAGGTTATTGTTAGGATTAGGGTTAGAGTTACGGTGAGGTTGAGGGTGAGGGTGAGGGTAAGTGTTAGGGTGAGGTTTAGGGTGAGGTTTAGGGATAGGGTTAGGTTTAGGTTGAGGGGAGGTTTAGGGTTAGACTTAGGGTTAGGGTGAGGTTTAGCGTGAGGGTTAGGGTTAGGGTTATGGTGAGGGTTAGGTTGAGGGTTAGGGTAAGGCTTAGGCTTAGGCTTAGGCTTAGGCTGAGCATGAGGTTGAGGGTGAGGGTTAGGTTTAGGGTGATGGTTAGGGTGTGGATGATGTTAAGGGTAAAGGTGAGGATTAGGCTGAGGATGAGGGTTAAGATAAGGGTGAGTGTTAGGGTTAGGTTTAGGAGTAGTGTAAGGGTTAGGGTTAGGTTAGGGTTAGGGTTAATGTGATGCTTAGAGTAAGGATGAGGGTTAGGGTTAGGGTGAGGGTGAGGGTTAGAATTAGGGTTAGGGTGAGGGCTAGTGTGAGTGTGAGAGTTAGTTTTAGTGTTAGGGTTTAGGTGAGGTTTAGGATTAGGGTGAGGGTTAGGGTTAGTGTGAGGGTGAGTGTTAGGGTTAGGGTTAGTGTTAGGGTGAGTGTATTATGGTGAGGGTTAGGGTTAGGGTGAGGGTTATGGTTAGGGTGAGGGTTAGGGTTTGTGTGAGTGTGAGTGTGAGGTTTATGGTTAGATATAGGGTTAGGGGGAGGGTTAAGGTGAGGGTTAGGTTTAGGGTCAATGTTATGTTTAGGAAGAGGGTGAGGTTTAGGTTTAGGTTTAGTGTTAGGATTAAGGTTAGCGTTAGTGTGAGGGTTAGTGTTAGGTTTAGGTTTAGTGTTAGGGTGAGGGTAAGTGTGAGAGTGAGGGTTTGGGTTAGGGTGAGGGTTATGTTTAGGGTGAGGGTTGGGATTAGGTTTAAGTTTATTGTTAGGGTGAGGTTTAGGTTTACGGTGAGGGTGAGGGTGAGGGTGAGGGTTAGGGATAGGGTATGGTTTAGGGTTTGGGTTAGGGTTAGAGTTAGGTTTAGGGTGAGGGTGAACTTTAGGGTTAGATTTAGTGTTAGGGTGAGGGTGAGGTTGAGGTTTAGGGTTAGGGTTAGTGTTAGGGTTAGTGTTAGGGTGAAGTTAGGAGAAGTGTTAGGGTTGGGGATAGGGCTGGATTAGGGTTAGGGTGAGGGTGAGTGTGTGTGTTAGCGTTAGATTTAGGGTTAGGCTTAGGGTTAGGCTGCGGGTGAGGTTGAGGATGAGGCTCAGGATTAGGTTGAGGGTTAAGGTTAGGGTTAGGGGAGGTTTAGTGTGAGGGTTAAGGTTAGGATTAAGGTTAGGGGGAGGGGCTAGGGTGATGGTTAGGTTTAGGGTTAGGGTTAGGGTTAGGTTCGGTTTAGGGTTAGGGTTAGGGTAAGGGTGAGGGTGAGATTTAGGGTTAGAGTTCAGCTTAGGGTTAGGCTGAGGGTGTGAGTTAGGGTTAGGTTTAGTGATGGGGTTAGGGTGAAGGTGAGGGTTAGGGTGAGGGTGAATATTAGGGTTAGGTTTAGGATTAGGATTAGAATTAGTGTTAGGGTGAGTGTGAGGGTTAAGTTTAGGGTTAGGCTTAGGCTTAGGCTGAGGCTGAGGTTGAGGGTGGAGGTGAGGGTTAGGGTGAGTGTTAGGTTTAGTGTTAGGGTGAGAGTTGGGGTTCAGGTTAAGATTAGGTTTAGGGTGAGCATTAGGGTAAGGGGTAGAGTGAGGATGAGGTTTAGGTTTAGGGTTAGATTTAGGGTTAGGGGAGGGTTAGTTCGTGAGTTAATGTTAGGGTTAGGGTTAAGGTTAGGTTGAGGGTTAGGTTGAGGTTAAGGGTTAGGGTCAGGGTTAGGGTTAGGATTAGGCTTAGGGTGAGGGTGATTGTGAGGGTAAGGGCTAGGGTTACGCTTAGGCTTAGGGTTAGGCTGAGTGTGAGGGTGGGTGTGAGGATTAGGGTTAGGGTTATGGTTAGGGTTTGGTTTAGGGTTTGGGTTAGGGTTAGAGTTAGGTTTAGGGTTAGGATGAGGTTTAGGGTTAGAGTTAGGGTTAGGGTGATGGTTAGGTTGAGGGTTAGGCTTAGGGTTAGGGTGCGACTTTGGGGGAGGTTTAGGGTTAGGGATAGGTTTAGGATTCGGGTTAGGGTGAGTGTTAGTGTGTGGGTTTGGGTTAGGTTTAGGGTTAGGCTTAGGGTTAGGCTGAGGGTGAGGGTTAGGGTTAGGGTTAGGGTGAGGTTTAGGGTTAAGGTTAGGTTTAGGGTGAGGGTTAGGGTGCGGAAGAGGGTTAGGGTTAGCATGAGTGTTAGGGTTAGAATTAAGGTTGGGGTGTGGGTTCTGTTAAGTTTAGGGTTAGGGTGAAGTTTAGGGTTATGGTGAGGTTTGGGTTTAGTGTGAGGTTTAGTGTTAAGGTGAGGGTAAATGTTAGGGTGAGGTTTAGGGTTAGGGTGAGGGTTATCATTAGGGTGAGGTTTAGGGTTAGGGTTAGGTTTATTGTTAGGGTTAGGGTTAGGTTTACGGTTACGGTGAGGGGTAGGGTGATGATAAGGTTTAGGGTTAGGGTTAGTGTGAGATTTAAGGTTACAGTTAGGGTTAGATTTAGGGTTAGGTTGAAGTTGAGGTTGAGGGTTACAGTTAGGGTTAGGATGAGGGTTATGGTGAGGGTTCGGGTTAGTGTTAAGGTTAGGGTTAGGGTGAGGGTTAGGGTGAGGGTTAGGGTTAGTGATAGGGTTAGGATTAGGTTTAGGGTTTAGATGAGGGTGAGTGTGAGGGCTAGGGTTAGTGTTAGGTTTAGGCTTAGGTTTAGGCTGAGGGTGAGCCTGAAGGTGAGGGATAGGTTTAGGGTGCGGGTTATGGTTAGGGTTAGGGTTAGAGTTAGGCTATAGGTGAGGTTTAGGGTTAGGGTTAGGGTTAAGTTTCTAGTAATGGTGAGGGTTAGAGTTAGCATTAGGGTAAGGGTGAGGGGTAGGGTTAGGTTTAGGGTGAGTGTTAGCGTTAATGTGAGGTTTAGGGTTAGGGTTAGGGTTAGTTTGAGAGTTAGGTTGAGGGTTAGGGTTTGGGTTAGGGTTAGGGTGAGTATGAAGTTTAGGGTGAAGTTTAGGTTAGGCTTAGTGTTAGGATTAGGGTGAGGTTAAGGGTTAGGGTGAGGGTTAGTCTTAGGGTTAGGGTGAGGGTTAAGATGAGCTTTAGGGTTTCAGTGAGGGTGAGGGTTAATGTTAGGGTGAAGGTTAGGTTTAGGATTATGGTTAGGGTGATGGTGATGTTTAAGATTAGGGTTAGGGTTATTGTAAGTGTTATTTTTAGGGTTACATTTGCAGTGAGGGTGAAGGTTAGGGTTAGGTTTAGGGTTAGTTTTAGGGTTAGGATTAGTGTTAATGTTAGGATTAGGTTTAGACTTATTGTTTGGGTGAGGGTGGGGGTGAGGATGAGGGTTAGCGTTAGGGATAAGGTGAGGTTTAGGGTTAGGGTTAGGTTTAGGGATAGGGTCAGGGTGAGGTTTAAGGTTAGACTTAGGTTGAGGGGGAGGGTTAGGGTGAGGGTTAGGGTTAGGGTTCGGGATAGGATTAGGGTTAGGGTGAGGGTGAGTGTGAGGGTTAGGTTTAGGATTAGGCTTAGGCTTAGGGTTAGGCTGAGGGTGAGGGTGGGTTTGAGTATTAGGCTTAGGGTGATGGTGAGCCTTAGGGTTAGGGTGAGGGTTAGGATGAGGTTTATGGTTAGGATTAGTGTTAGGGTAAGGGCTAGGGTGAGGGTGAGGGTTAGGGTTATGGTTAGGTTTAGGCTGAGGGTAATGGTGAGGGTGAACTTTAGGGTTATGGTGATGGATAGGGTTAGTGAAAGGGTGAGGGTTAGGATGTGGGTTCGGGTTAGGGTGAGGGTTAGTAGGAGTGTGACGGTAAGAGTAAAAGTGAGGGTTACAGTAAGGTGAGGGTTAGGGTAAGGGTTAGGGTTAGGGTTAGATTGAGGATTAGGGTTAGGGGTAATGTGAGGTTTAGGGTGAGGATGAGGGTTGGGGTGAGGTTTATGGTTAGAATTAGGGTTAGGGTTAGTTCTAGGGTTAGGGTGATGGTTAGGGTTAAGGTTAAGTTTAGGGTGAGGTTTACGGTGAGGGGTAGGGTTAGGTTTAGCGTGAGGGTTAGGTTTAGTTTGAGGGTTATGGTTAGGGTGAGTGTGAGGGTGAGGTTAAGTTTTATGGAGAGGGTTAGGGTGAGGGTGAGCGTTAGGGTTAGTGTTAGGGTGAGGGTGAGGGTTAGGATTAGGTTTAGGTTTAGGGTGAGGTTTAGGGTGAGGGTGAGGGTTAAAGTTAGGGTTAGGTTTGTGGTGTGGGTAAGTGATAGCATGAGGGTTAGGGTTAGTGTTAGAGTAAGCATTAGGTTTAGGGTGAGGGTTAGGTTTAGGGTTAGGGTGAGGGTGCGGGTGAGAGTGAGGGTTAAGGTGAGGATTAGGATGAGTTTTAGGGTTAGGGTGAGAGTTAAGGTTACGTTAGCTTGAGGGTGAGGGTGAGGGTTAGTGTTAGGTTGTGGGTTAGGGTTAGGGGTGGGATTAGGATTAGGGTTAGGTTGAGGGTGAGTGAGTTAGGGTTTGGCTTAGGTTTAGGCTTAGGGTGAGGTTGAGGGTTAGGGTTAGGGTGAGGTTAAGGTTTATGATTTGGATTAGGGTTAGGGTGCAGGCTAGGGTGAGGGTGAGAGTTAGGGTTAGGGTTAGGCTTAGGCTTAGGATTAGGCTGAGGGTGAGTGTGGGTGTGAGAAATAGGTTTTGGGTGATGTTTAGCGTTAGGGTTAGGGTGAGGGTTAGGATGCGGGTTAGGGTTAGGATTTGGTTTAGGTTTAGGGCTAGGGTGAGGGTGAGGGTTAGGGTTAAAGATAGGGTTAGATTTAGGATTAAGGGTAGGATGAGGGTGAGTGTGAGGGTTAGGGTTAGAGTTAGGCCTAGGCTTAGCTTTAGGCTGAGGGTGAAGGTGAGGGTTAGGGTTAAGGTGAGGGTTAGGGTTAGGGTTAGGGTGAGGGTTAGGATGTGGTATAGGGTTAGGATTCAGGTTAGGGTGAGGTCTAGGGTGAGGGTTAGGTTTTGTTTTAGAGTGAGTGTTAGGGTTAGGGTTACGGTGAGTGTGAGGGTTAGGGTTAGGTTGAGGGTTTGGGTTAGCGTTAGGTTGAGGTTTAGCGTTAGGTTTAGGATGAGGGTTAGGATGAGGCTTATGGTTTGGATTAGGGTTAGGGTGCGGGCTAGGGTGAGTATGAGGGTTAGGGTTAGGGTTAGGCTTAGGCTTAGGGTTAGGCTGAGGGTGAGGGTGGAGGTGAGAAATAGGTTTTGGGTGGTGGTTAGGGTTAGGTTAAGGGTGAGGGTTAAGATGAGGGTTAGAGTTAGGATGAGTTTTAGGGTTAGGGCTAGGGTGAGGTTGAGGGTTAGGGTTAGGCTTAGGCTTAGGCTTAGGGTTAGGCTGATGTTTAGGGTACGGGTGAGGGTTAATGTTTGGGTGATGGATAGGGTTAGGGTTAGGGTGAGTGTTAGGATGAGGTTTAGGGTTAGGGTGAGGGTTAGGATGAGCGTGACGGTATGAGTAAATGTGAGGGTTAGGCTGAGGGTGAGTGTTCCCCTAAGGGTGATGGTTAGGATTAGGGTGAAGGTTAGGATAAGGGTTAGGTTGAGGGGTAGGGTAAGGGTGAGGGTTAGGATGAGGTTTAGGGTTAGGATTAGGGTGAGTTTTAGAGTTATGGTGAGGGTTAGTGTTAGGGTGAGTGTTAGGGTGAGGGTTAGCGTTAGTGTTATCCTTAGGGTTAGGGTGAGGGTTAGGCTTAGGATTAGGGTGAGGGTTAGGGTGAGGGTTAGGGTGAGGGTGAAGGTTAGGGTTCTGGTGAGGGTTATTATTAGGGTTAGGGTCAGGTTTAGGGTGACGGTGAGGTTTAGGGTGAGGGTTGGGGTGAGGGTTAGGGTTAGGGTTAAGGTGAGTGTTAGGATAAGGGGTAGGGTTAGGGTTAGTGTGAGGGTTAGATTGAGGATTAGGTTTAGGGTTAATATGAGGTTTAGGGTGAGGATGAGGTTTAGGGTTAGGTTGAGTATTAGGGTTAGAATTAGGGTTAGGGTGAGGGCTAGGGTGAGGTTTAGGGTTAGGGTTAGGGTTAGGGTAGGGTTTAAGGTTAGGGTGAGGGTGAGGTTAAGGTTTAGGGTGAGGGTTAGTGTGGGGGTGAGGGTTAGGGTTAGGGTTAGGGTTAGGGTGAGGGTAAGGTTGAGGGTTAAGGTGAGTGTTAGGGTGACGGTGAGGGTGAGGGTTAGGGTTGGGGTTAGGGTTAGAGTGAAGGTTAGGTTGAGGGTTAGTGTTAGGTTTAGGGTGAGGATTTGGGATAGTGTGAGGGTTAGGGTTTGAGTGAGGGTAAGGGTCAGGTGAGGTTTAGGGTTAGGGTGAGGGTTAGCATTAGGGTTAGGGTCAGGTTTAATGTTAGGTTGGAAGTCTGGGTTAGGGTGAGTGTTAGGGTGAGTGTTAGGGTTAAGGTAAGTGATACGGTTAGGGTTAGGGTGAGGGTTATGTTTAGGGTGATGTGTAGAATGAGGTTGAGGGTTAGGGTGAGGGTGACAATGAAGGTTAAGGTATGGATGCGGGTTAGTGTTAGGATAAGGGTTAATGTTACGTTGAGGGTTAGGCTGACGGTGAGGGTAATGGTTAGGTTTATGGTGAGGGTTAGGGTTAGAGTTAGGGTGAGGGGTAGGGTGAGAGGTAGAGTTAGAGTTAAGGTTATGGTTAGTGTGAGGGTTAGGGATAGGGTGAGGATAAGGTAAGCGTGAGGGTTGAAGTGAGGGTGAGGTTTACGGTTACTGTTAGGGTGAGGGTTAGGCTTAGGGTTATGTTTATTTTGAGGGTGAGTGTTTGAGTTAGGATGAGTGTTCTTGAGAGTGTGAGAGTTAGGGTTTGGGTGAGGGTTAGGGTTAGGGTGAGTGTTAGGGTGATGGTGAGGGTGAGGGTTAGGGTTGGGGTGAGGGTTAGGGTTGTGGTTAGGGTTAGAGTGAGAAGTAGGGTGAGGTGTAGGGTTAGGGTTATGGTGAGAGTTAGGTTTACTGTGAGGGTTAGGGTTAGGGTGAGGTTTAGGGTTACTATGAGTGTTCAAGTTAGGATTAGGCTTAGTGTTAGGGTGAGGGTAAGGGTTAGGTTGAGCGTTAGGGTTAGGGTTAATGTGAGGGTTAGGGTTAGGGTTAGGCTTAGGCATAGGTTTAGGCTGAGGGTGATGGTGAGGATGAATGTTAGTGTTATGGTGATAGATATGGTTAGGTTTAGGGTGAGGGTTAGAATGAGGGTTCGTGTTAGGGTGAGGGTTAGTATGAGCCTGAGGGTTACAGTAATGGTGAGGGTTAGGTTTAGGTTGAGGGTTAGTGTAAGGGTTAGGGTTAGGGTTAGATTGAGAATTAGGTTTAGGGGTAGTGTGAGGTTTAGGGTGACGATGAGGGTTAGGGTGAGGTTTAGGGTTAGAATTAGGGTTAGGGTGAGGGCTAGCATGAGGCTGAGCGTTAGGGTTAGGGTTAAGTTTAGTTTGAGGGTTAGGGTGAGGGGTAGTGTTAGGTTTAGGGTGAGGGTTAGGTTTAGGGTGAGGGTTACGGTTAGGGTGAGGGTGAGGGTGAGGGTAAGGGTTATTGTGAGGGTTAGGGTGAGGGTGAGGTTTAGGGTGAGATTGAGCATTAGGATTAGGTTTAGGGTTAGGGTGAAGTTTAGGGTGAGGTTGAGGGTTAAGGTTAGGGTTAGGTTTATGGTGTCGGTAAGTGATAGCCTGAGGGTTAGGGTGAGTGTTACAGTTAGCATTAGGGTTAGGGTGAGGGTTAGGTTTAGGTTTACGGTGAGGTTGCAGGTGAGAGTGAGGTTTAAGGTCAGGATTAGGGTGTGATTTAGGGTTAGGGTGAGGGTTAGGGTTAGGGTTAGTGTGAGGGTGGCGGTGAGGGTGACGATTAGGGTTAGAGTTACGGTGAGGTTTCGGTTAAGTTTGAGGTTTAGGGTGAGGATAAGGTTAAGGGTTAGGGTGAGGTGTTATTGCTAGGGTCAGGGTTAGGGTTACGGTTACTGTGAGGGTGAGTGTGGGGGTTAGGGCTAGGGTGACGTTTAGTGTTAGGGTTATGGTTAGAGTTAGGGTTAGTGTGAGGATGAGGTTTAGGGGTAGAGTTATGTTTAGGGTGGGGGTTAGTGTGAGGGTTAGGTTTAGGGTAAGGTATAGGGTGGGGGTGACGGTAAGGATAAAGGTGAGAGTTAGGCCGAGGGTGAGGGTTATGGTAAGGGTGAGGGTTAGGGTTATGTTGAGGGTTAGGGAAAGTGTTATGGTGAGGGTGAGGGTTAGATTGACTATTAGTGTTACGGTTAGTGTGAGGTTTAGGGTGAGGATGAGGTTTAGGGTTAGGGTGAGGGCGAGGTTGAGGGTGAGGGTTAGGGTTAGTGTTAGGGTGTGGTTTAGGGTTAGGGTGATGGTTAGGGTTAGTGTGAGGTTCAGTGTTAGGGTTAGGGTTAGTGTTAGGTTGGAAGTTAGGGTTAGGGTGAGGGTTAGGGTGAGTGTTAGGGTTAAGGTAAGTGATAGGTTTAGGGTTAGGGTGAGGGTTCTGTTTAGGGTGATGTGTAGAATGAGGGTGAGGCTTAGGGTGAGGGTGACAGTGAAGGTTAAGGTATTGATGAGGGTTAGTGTTAGGGTGAGGGTTAATGCTACGGTGAGTGTTAGGGTGAGGGTGAGGGTAAGGGTTAGGTTTATGGTGAGGGTGAGGGTTAGAGGTATGGTGAGGGTTAGGGAAAGAGTTAAGGTTAGGGTTAGTGTGAGGGTTAGGGTTAGGGTGAGGAGAAGGTAAGCGTGAGGGTTGGAGTGAGGGTGAGGTTTAGGTTTACTGTTAGTGTGAGGGTTAGGGATATGGTTAGGGTGAGGGTTAGGCTTAGGGTTATGTTTATTTTGAGGGTGAGTGTTTGAGTTAGGATGAGTGTTCTTGAGAGTGTGAGAGTTAGGGTTTAGATGAGGGTTAGGGTTAGGGTGAGTGTTAGGGTGATGGTGAGGGTGAGGGTTAGGGTTGGGGTTAGGGTCAGAGTGAGGGGTAGGGTGAGGTGTAGGGTTAGGGTTAGCGTGAGTGTTACGTTTACTTTGAGGGTTAGGGTTAGGGTGAGGTTTAGGGTTACTGTGAGGGTTCCAGTTAGGATTAGGCTTAGTGTTAGGGTGAGGGTAAGGGTTAGGTTGAGGGTTAGGGTTAGAGTGAGGGTTAGGGTTAATGTGAGGGTTAGGGTTAGGGTGAGGGTTAGGGTTAGGCTGATTTTTAGGGTGAGGTTGAAGGTTAGTGTGAGTGTGAGTGTGAAGGTTCAGATGAGTGTTTGGGTTAGGTTTAGGTTGAGTTTGAGGGTGAGGTTGAGGCTTAGGGTTAGTTTTAGGGTAAGGCTGAGTGTGAGGGTTAGGGATAGGCTTAGGTTTAGGCTGAGGGTGAGGGTGAGGGTTAGGGTTAGTGTTAGGTTTAGGGTTAGTGTTAGGGTTATGTTGAGGCTTAGGGTTAGGTTAGAGGTTACGGTTAGGGTGAGGGTTAGGATTAGGGATAGGTTTAGGTTGAGGATGAGGGTGAAGGTTAGGGTTAGGATTAGGGTTAGGGTGAGCCTGAGGGTGAGGGTGAGGTTGAGGTTTAGGGTTAGGGTGAGGGTTAGGCTAAGGGTTAAGGTGAGCGTTAGTTTTGGGTGATGTTTAGTTAGAGGGTGAGGGTTAGGGTGAGGTTGAGGGTGAGGTTTCGGTTGAGGGTTTGGGTTAGGGTTAAGGTGAGGGTGAAGGTGAGGGTGAGGGTTAGGTTTAGGGTTACGGTTAGGCTTAGGGTGAGGGTGATTGTGAGGTTTAGGGTTAGGGTTATGGTTAGGCTTAGGTTTAAGCTGAGGTTGAGGTGAGTTTGAGGGTTAGGGTTAGGGTGACTGTGAGCATTAGGGTTAAGTTTAGGGATAGGATGAGGGTTAGATGAGGGTGAGGGTTAGGGTTAGGGTGAGTGTTAGGCTTAGGTTTAGGGTGAGGGTGAGGGTGGGGGTGAGTATCAGGCTTAGGGTGATGGTTAGCATTAGGGTTAGGGTGAGGGTTAGGATGAGGGTTAGCGGTAGGATTAGGGTTTGGGTGAGGGCTAGGGTGACAGTGAGTGTTAGGGTTAGGTTTAGGCTTAGGCATAGGTTTAGGCTGAGGGTGATGGTGAGGGTGAGGGTTAGTGTTATGGTGATGGATATGGTTAGGTTTAGGGTGAGGGTTAGGATGAGGGTTCGTGTTAGGGTGAGGGTTAGTATGAGCCTGAGGGTTACAGTAAGGGTGATGGTTAGGTTTAGGTTGAAGGTTAGTGTAAGGGTGAGGGTAAATGTTAGGGTGAGGTTTAGCGTTAGGGTGAGGGTTATGGTTAGGGTGAGGTTTAGGGTTAGGGTTAGGGTTATTGTTAGGGTTAGGGTTAGGTTTATATTTATGGTGATGTTGAGGGTGAGGGTGAGGTTTAGGGTTAGGGTTAGGGTGAGATTTAGGGTTAGGGTTAGGG
This sequence comes from Dipodomys merriami, assembly GCF_024711535.1. Lineage (NCBI taxonomy): Eukaryota > Metazoa > Chordata > Mammalia > Rodentia > Heteromyidae > Dipodomys > Dipodomys merriami. The sequence continues at coordinate 737 of NW_027202619.1, read as the reverse complement.
TTAGATTTAGGGTTAGGGTGAAGTTGAGGTTTAGGGTTAGAATTAGGGTTAGGGTGAGGGTTAGGGTGAGTGTTAGGGTTAGGGTTAGTGTTCGGGTTAGGCTTAGGGTGAGGGTTAGGGTGAGGGTTAGGTGTACGGATAGGTTAAGTTTAGGATTAGGGTTAAGGTGAGGGTGAGTGTGAGGGTTAGGGTTAGTGTTAAGGTTAGGCTTAGGATTAAGCTGAGGGTGAGGGTGAAGGTGAGGGTTAGGGTTAGGGTGCGGGTTAGGGTTAGGTTTAGGGTTAGAGTTAGCCTTAAGGTGAGGTTTATGGTTAGGTTTAGGGTTCTGGTAATGGTGAGGGATAGAGTTAGCGTCAGGGTTAGGGTGAGGGTTTGGGTTATGGTTAGGGTGAGTGTTAGGGTTAATGTGAGGTTTAGGGTTAGGGTTAGGGTTAGGGTGAGGGTTAGGTTGAGGGTTGGGGTTTGGGTTAGGATTAGGCTGAGGGTGAGGATTAGGGTGAGATTTAGGTTAGGCTTAGTGTTAGGATTAAGGTGAGGTTAAGGGTTAGGGTGAGGGTTAGGCTTAGGTTTAAGTTGAGAGTTAAGATGAGGGTTAGGGTTTCAGTGAGGGTGAGGGTTAATGTTAGCGTGATGGTTAGGGTTAGGATTAGGGTTAGGGAGTGGGTGATGGTTAGGATTACGGTTAGGGTTGTTGTAAGTGTTATGGTTACTGTTACATTTCCAGTGAGGGTGAGGCT